>NC_091189.1:40070670-40135813 GCF_040958095.1 Procambarus clarkii
GTATTGTTGGTAATAGTGAGAAACCGTTGCAAAGGACAAAGCAAGCGTGAAAACTACGTAGTTTGAAGTCAATTAAATATCATGTAAAGTGTAGATCGAATATTTTAAAGATAATTAAATATTACGTAAAGATTTGAGCAAGTTCCGGCGTTGTCAGACGTAGATACAGAAAATAGGCGCAGTGAATTATGGACGCCTTGGCATAGCGAGCGATGCGTAATTTGACGTCACGGGTTCGACGTCTAGTGTACCGTGGAGAGGTCCATGGAGATTTTTTTGTGGGTACAGGTAGCATTATGGAGAGTGTTACCTTGGGACACGGGGAGCGTGTCCCGTTGGTGGGGGTGTGTGGCGCCGGGAGTAGTGCATGGTCGTGTGTTGGCGTTTGTACGCCGGGTTTTGTAGAGTAATGCACGTGTAGTGGCTTATTAAACGCCAGCGTAATGCATAGTATTTACTGTAGTGAAATGTGCATGTTTTGACTGTTGATATCATGGATGTAGTATAGTGGATGACATTGTTGGCATTGTAGCGCCAAGGTGTAGCATAACTGGTTGTTGTAACACCGGGTGTATTGTAGACATTAGCGTTGAAGTATGTTAACGCAGGTGGTAGAGTGTGGCGGGTGGCCACTACACAAGAAATTATGCCTGACGAGTGTTGGTCAGGTAATTAACGGATTACGAGAGAAAAGGGAGTGTGTGTGTGGCGTCTGGTTACTTATTGGTGGTGACGTCTCGTGGTGTTTTGATGCGCTCTGGCGCAAGGCATATGCCTGTGGTGGTAATGGTGTTGGGGGACGCCGTGTGTTGTGTTGAGGGCGTTGAAGACGCTGTGTGTGTGTTGAGGGCGTTGGGGACGCCGTGTGTTGTGTTGAGGGCGTTGGGGACGCCGTGTGTTGTGTTGAGGGCGTTGGGGACGCCGTGTGTTGTGTTGAGGGCGTTGGGGAAGCCGGGGGTTGATGGCGTTGGGGACGCAATTGGGTGGTGTAGTGTAGTGGCGTTTGGACGCCTGGTATGGAGTGTGGTGTTGTGGAGTATATGGTGGCGCAGGGGCGCCAGGTAGTGGTCGGTAAGGTGAGTATTGGCGTAGCAAGTTCGGTGCGTTAGTACGCAGGAAGTGGTTGTGAGGATGTGTGGCATTATATTGAGGTCATCAGTGGTAGGGATGACCAGAGGTAATGGTGTGTCGGAGTGGGTAAGTCTTATGGATAAGATGAAATGTGGATAATTGCAGGAGTTGGTGGCTGCAGTAGGCGAGCCAAGTCGATATCTCTAGCAAGACTCATAAATGACTAATAAAAATTCAATATTTTCATTAAAATTTTCATTAATTAAGTCGGAGTGGGTAAGTCTTATGGATAAGATTACAAGGTAGAATTTCAAAATTTCAGGTGTTGGTGGTTCCAGTGGACGAGCCAAGTACATACATTAATTTCTCATTAATTAAGTTGTTACAGGAATCTCGCTAGAGGCGAGCCAGTGGCAGTATGATGCTTTAGTGACATTAGTTGTGAAATTATTTTAATGAGGTATTTATTGTGATAATGTATGTGTATGTATATACTGTATATTACCTCATCGGCACCATTACTGAGTGTTAGGCATGAGAAGGTCCCCCGGGATCATGTCACAGAGCTTCAGGTAGAGTAGAAGGGAAGCTATGAGGCTACACTCAGTTATTCTAGAAAAAAAGGGGGAGGAAGTGAAGCCAACGTGACGTTATAGGCGAAATTCGCCCCCTGACATCAAAGCAGGGATAAGGGCCAGCTGCAATGGCTTTGCAGCTGCGCTCAGGCTATATACGGGGAGAGAGTAAGGAGCCGAGGGGGTGTCATGTAATAATGGGATCGAGCCAGGGGGCTCCGAGGGAATATTTTGCAGGTACAGCGGTCGGGAAGGTATGAATACAGGTAGACACACTCTGGGCAGATGGCCTAGAGTAATGTGCTACAGCTGTGAGCACAGTAAGGAAGGATGACCAGAGAGCTGTGAGGCATCTACAGCGTTCTGGGATTGGTGCCCTGGAACGAGACGTCAGCACAGACCCGAGGGGACATGACCCTGGGGTAGGAATCTCCGTTGCTCTGGAGGCCAGGATCACGTTAGCTCAGAGCAACGATGGGACATTGACAACATTCACCAGGCTGGACAGCCTGGGTTTTGTCTGGGTCATGGAGGATCTATGACCTAGCAACCATGGGACACGAAGACAAGAGAAGTGATGCTGCCAATTGTGGAGGAGGCCAGTGAAACATTGTGTGATCATTGTAAGCCTTATGTAAACAGTACAGGGCAAGATGTTAAATTATAATTAACTTGTTACTAAGGATGAAGAACCTTAGATATATATGTGTTGTGTATATATTAATGACTAGTGTCATTTCTGTTTAAGTGCCAGCATTCTGGTCCATGTAATTTTATGGTTATGTTTGTATGTAATAATATGTCAGCAGTTTAGGTATATGTGCATTGTTGGAGATGGGAAAAATTATTACAGACTATTTTACCTGTGCTATGATGTGAATATAATGTATATGTTGGAGAAGTGTTGTGAGTCATGTCGGGGAAAATTTTAATTTATTTCATCGTGTGTATGATGAACTTATTGGATGAATTTTTAGTTGTACACATATGGTGGGTGCATCCTCCAGGTCCTTGCACCAATGGAACCATTGCAATGATGCATATGGGGACATATGCGTGTTTAAGGAGGGGAGTGGTGTTGTAATCCACAAGTTAGTAGGAATTATTAGCTAGAGGATCATTACTACAACACTTAACGAATGATGATTGGAAGTACATGTTAAGTAGAAAGACTATGGATCACATATCTAAGAAAGGTCAAGGGATTAAGACCTCAGCTGCTTAGCCAAACTAATAATTCGTGGAAAGAGGACTCAGGCGTCTAGGAACAAGGTTACCGCTTCTAGGGATAAGGTTAATCGGATTATACCTTCCTTGAGAGGCGGGGTGAAATGGTTGAGGCCATGTCTGGCTGGAGACAGTCTGGTTGTGGGAGTGGAACTGGCAAGTCCTCTGGGGTCTCCGTTTGTGGCAGCAGCGAAGTGTAGCAGACAGCTATGTGAGAGCCTGTTGTGATCTTAGTGACCAAGTTAAGTCTGCAGTATGTGAGTATTGAATGTAAGACTAACCGGGTGTGGAGCGTTGTAGTAATCATTCCGTATTAGGGACGTAGGGGGAAGTTATGAGTGCAAGTGGTGACCGCGGAGGTCAAGTGGTCTATGGGTATTGGAAGTGTATTGACCTAATAGAGTATGTTAATATGTTATTATTTGTCAGAGTCTATTCTTTGTAATTAAATGACAAACCCCAAAGGCCTTTAAATACCTTCCATATGTTCACTCATTGTGTTCAGTACAAACTTAGTGGTACACCTCAAGGGTCTGGTGTGTGTAGGAGTACACGGTGGTAGTAACGGTTGCTGAGGCAAGGTGTTATGTGTTGTGTAATCGCTGTGTTCGGAATGAACCGAGGTTCAGCGTCACGACACAACCAGTAACAGACCCAACACCATGGGTAAGCCCAATTGTCACTCCACCAAAGCCGAAGAATCCAGATGAGATACGCATTTGTGTGAACATGCGTGTTCCCAACAAGGCAATAATGCGTGAACGCCATCCTACACCCACTGTAGATGATATGATTTACCGCTTGAATGGTGCAACTGTATTTAGCAAGTTAGATTTAAACAAGGGCTATCATCAGCTTGAACTTGATGAGGAGAGTCGCTTCATCACAACGTTTACGACACATCGAGGTCTGTATAGGTACAAGCGCCTGAGTTTTGGTATTAACAGTGCTGCCGAGGTATTCCAGCACATCATCAGCCAGGTATTGCAAGATATACCTAATGCTGACAACATGTCTGATGACATCATTGTTTATGGCCGTACCCAAGCTGAACACGACAAAGTTCTTCGTGCAACATTGCAACGCTTACGAGAAAAGAATCTGACGCTAAGCCGAGCAAAGTGTGAGTTCAATCAACATAAAATTGAATTCTTTGGACATGTACTTAGTGACAAAGGTCTGTCTCCAGATCCTAAGAAAGTTGCAGATATCAAGAATGCTGCACCTCCTTCAACGTCCACTGAAGTACATAGTTTTCTGGGAATAGCAAACTACTGTTCCAGTAGTTCTACTTCATTCCAGATTTTGCTACCATTACCAAGTCTCTACGTGAGCTCAGGAAAAAGAATGCATCATGGTACTGGAGTGATATCGATAAAAATGCATTTGATGCTGTGAAAGGTGCGTGTGAAAGTGAAAGTGGAGAATGCGACTGCTGCGTACTTTGACCCATCAATGGACACTGAGCTAACTGTTGATGCTAGTCCTGTCGGTTTATGTGCTGTTTAGGTTTAGGTTATTTGGACTTCCTATGAGGATCTCACTACCTGTCATGCCAGCCGAGGTAACGGATAAACGTCTCGCTCAGAAGGATGCACTAGCCAGGGACAACATGAAAATTGCTCATGATCAACGTGCAAAGGAACAATTCATAAAGGTTGGAGACACTGTTCTAGTTAAAAAGAAAAAAAGAGGGAAAGCTAGATATGCCGTATGATACAAAACCATATAAAGTGATTAGTGTAAAAGGAACTATGGTAACAGCTAGTAATAGAGATCATAGTATAACACGTAATATGGCTTATTTCAAAGTGATTCCAACTAGTGTAGAAAATGATGAAGTGCAAAATCGTTCAAACGATAAACAAAAAATTATTTATAACTCAACAAACAATTCATCAAGGGAAATTCTTGTGTTTAAGGACTCTCGTCCTAAACGTCATTATAAACACCTTGCGCGATTTGCTGATTAATTGTGTTCCTATGTAATGCAAAGTATTTACTTATTATGCCAAATTGAATTTAATATTGTTTGAATAATGCAAATATCTCATCCAATATTTTGTAACTTTGTAGTACAGTTTCTTTCATTTTTGTTTAACATTGCATTTGTATTTGTAACATTGAAATCGTGTGTGGTAAAGATTAAGTTGTTTAAATTCTTTGTGCACTTATTTAATGTAAAATCTATGCAGCATCTTTTGATATGTTAATAACTTACTTTGTCAATAACTTTGCTTTGTGCTACAAGCATGGTAGACATCCTGTATTCAATCTTTTCAAAGAAAAGGAGGGATGTCATGTTCATAGCAACGGCACCATTCGTTTGTATGTGCTGCGTTTCATACGCGGCATGTCTGTGCAGGACGACCACCACGCTTGGACGCTGCCAGCCATGTATTATTATAAGTAGTAAAGTCAGTAACCAAGCAATGGCTTTATATCAACCCCACAACCAAGACTTCCTCAGCAATACAGAACACATCAAAAAGAAAATTGGTTCTTTAGTAATAGTTAAAGAACAAAACCACAGTCTCAACACCTTCAGAAAACATTTAAAGAGAAACCCACACAGAAGGAAGAACTCTGCTAAGAGCGGCGATATCAGAAGCAAGACGAGTTTCTAGAGGTAAAGGAGGCAAGATGGTTCGAGGGGTGTCAAACTCTAAATAGAACATAGTAATCTTGGCAAGATAAGGGGTCAGATTAAAACTATATCAGGTCGACCAGCCCGACCACAGACTTGTACTCAACCTTTGCAGGAGGCTGAGAGACTTGCTCTTCAATTTGCAGAAGTAGCGGCTTCATATCAGCTTCCTGCAATGGTCAAAAGGCAACAAGAACAATTAAAACATGAGAGGTTGACAGCCATTCATGAGAGTATAGCTACAATGACGAATGTGACTGTCCCTTCACCAAACAAGAACTAATCAGAGCCAAAAAGGTGGTAAGGACACTGCACCAGGTGCTGATAACATTACAATACTCAACGATCGTACACACAGGTCCTGCTGGAGAACAAGGAATATTGGACGTCATCAATGCATCTTAGCAGCAAGGCAAACTACCGCCCTCTTGGAAGAAAGCAGACATCATACTGATTCCTAACCAGAAAGAACCTGGCAATTACAGACCCATTTCCTTAACATCATGCATTAGTAAAACTGCAGAACGGATGGTCTTAAATAGGCTACTGTGGAGACTGGAGACCTTCATAAACACATATTTGCTTCACTAGAGGAGTAGGTACTGCCAACTGCATAGCAATATTACTAGGAACAGTTAACTCAGGTCCAGCTATAGTGATCTTCCTTGACCTAGAAAAAGCATTCGAATTTGCAAGGCCCGCAAACAATTTTACTCACCTTAGTTAAAAAAGGTGTAAAGTGAAATATGCTAGGATGGATTCAAGATTACCTAGTCACAGGTATGCCAGAGTAAAGTTGCAAGGATAAGTGTCGGACTACCACTTGCATGAGAATGGGACTCCACAAGGAGGAGTCCTCAGTCCTAGTCATTTTAACAACCTTATGGAAAACCTTGTTACCATATCATTTACAGAAGGGGTTAAATTGCTAAGCTATGCTGATGATATAGCATTAGTCATTACAGGTCCTTCACTTCTAAATAAAGCACAAGGTGCATTAGATAAAGTAATATCTGAATGCAGCATTTTAGGGCTAAAAATATCTGCACAGAAGTCTAAGACAATGAGACTAGGCGGCAACACTCCAGACAGGCACCTACGCATTCAAGACATTAACCTTCAGTGGGCTACACAATACCATATCTCGGAGTGTGGATACATTTTAAAATGACATTCAACAAGCAAATTCAATATCTGAAGGAGAAAGCAAAAATCACGACTAAATATAATGAGAGCAATCACAAGGCCCTGTCTAGGAGAGGAACACAAAGTGTTAAGAATGTTTTATATACACGTTAATCGTTCCCTAGTTGATTATGCAGCGCCTGCCTTACTCACTCTTTTTCCTGGCCAGTGGCAAACGTTGAGGTGATTCAAAATGATGCAACACAAGTCATAACAGGAGCTCCCAGATGGACTTAAATATTGAACCTAAGACTAGAAACCAAGCTAACGTCAATTGAAATAAGGGTAAAAGTTATAGCTGCATGCATGCTGACCAAGATGTTGACTAGACCTTGAATCAGTTCACTTAAAGATATACTCACTGGAGCACTAACTCTGGACAGAAGAGCCTCCAATAGCACCAGGTGGCCCCTTTATGTAATAAACACCGTCAATACATTCGATATAACAAATATAGTCACTGAGAAGGGGTGTCGACCAAATACATGCAGACTTTGTTATGCACGCCCTTTGGGAATCGCTGCTCAGACTTTAAGATTATGGTTCTTGAGGGAAAAAGAACCAGACTAATCCTCATCTGCTACGTAATATTGCACAGATGCATATAGAAGCAAACTTGGCATCCGACAGCTTAACATACTTCACAGATGGATCAGTAGACCAGCAGGGACAAGAAAACCGGAGCTGCAGTTAAAGCAGGTAACTCTGTAAATAGTTGGAAACTCTCAAACGGGTGTTCAACTCTACAGAGATGCTAGCCATTCAAAAGCCTTTGGGACATGCTCTTGCTAAACACCGACAACATGTTATCATACATACAGATTCAAACACCGCCATTGAAACCTTGCAACAAGATCACATACATGACAACATTCATCTGATAACAAATGTCATATCATTAATGCAAACACTCAAACGTCAAGGCCGTCAGGTACTTATTAACTAACTGGGTGCCAAATCATGTGGGAGATATAGGAAATGACATTGCAGACGAAGCTGCAAAACTTACACCTAAGAGAAGAAATGTAGACAGTTACATACCACAGAATCAATCACAGATTATGAAAGTAATTAGAAATAGAGCAGTGGCAAAAGATGTACGGTGAACACAATACAGCAGTTGCAACATCAGTTGCAACATTGATAGCCAGTCTGTACTGCTAAGCACTGAGAGTTGTGAACTCATATTTTCCACCCTTATGGTTGACACTCCTCACCCCCAAGATCTGGGAGAAAATCCGTAAAATAAAGGGTTAGTTTGTTCCTTATGTCTCGCCAGTCCTTTCACCTCCGTGATTCTGTTGTGGTGGATCTGGTGTCACCTTGAGGTTACCTTAAGGTGCTTCCGGGGCTCACGGTTTTGAAGTTATGTGATCCAGTCCATCTTCAGGTAGTCGAAGTTCATCATTGGCTGTTTCTTATCTTCAACAGATTTAGGACAGTCGAGGTTGCTGGATTCCCGGCTATATTCGTGTTTCAATATCCTGCAACTTTAATGGTGCTACATAGTTTACTCTGCTTGGCACTTTGTTTGAATAGTTCCTTACGGCATAGTTACAGGTACAGTGTAGTGCTAAACACTATCATATCATTAGTAACAGCTACAAGGTGATGATTAACATTGTCACCACACTAGTTATGGGTAAAGTGTCACGTTAAAATCTGTAGAGGACAAGTTATAGAATAATGCTAATTACTATCAGTACACTAGTTACAAGTATAATGTATTAATTAGGAATAATGATGGGGGTTCTGGTTAGGTGTGGTGTTTTGCCAAGGCTGAAAATCAGCAGTGAGTGGAGGTCATGAACGATTGGTTACGTCAACGTCTCCAAAAGTTTAGCATGAACTATGCATGCCACCCATGGGTAACTGGGACCCTTACGTTGACAAACATCGTATATGCGTGGTACAAGGCTCACCTCCAGAGGAAATGGGTGGTAGTTTTTGTAGACTCATTAAAGGGAGTTGTATGTACTACTTTAAACAGTCAATGGATATTGATGGATAATGAATATCGGAACCAATATAAATAATTGTGAAAGGAATAAACATATCGTATAAACTATAACAAACAGTTTTGAAATAAAAAATAATATACTAAGTAGTATAGTAGTACAGAAAAGATGTTTCAGTTACGTTATACAAAATCTAAATGTGTGAGGAATAAGATGGATGGCCTTCTTGCACTAATGTGAAATGCAACGTTTGACACACTGTAACATGCTCTGGTGTCGACACACTGTAACATGCTCAGGTGTCGACAGAAAGGATGTACTGGTTCAGCTACATATCAAGAAATAATAGATCTTTCATGTCGACTGAACAGATAGAAAAGGAGATGAGTTGCTATCTATTTGAAAGTAGATCTGAAGTGTTTTGTAAAAAGAGGAGATAAAATCAGAGACCAACATAGAATCCATATTGGCAGAATTAAACAAGGGAAACAACTAAGTGAAGTAGTATGCAGCCCTAGTAGTCAGCCCTAGTAGTCAGCCCTAGTAGTCAGCCCTAGTAGTAGTCTGAATGAACCACACATTAAACAATTTTGCGAAAAGATGAAAATCATATCAACATTTTTATTGTGTGTATGATTAAAGAATTAAACCTCAAAAGATTAAATTGGACATTAAAGACCTGCAACTCAGGGGCTGAATACTTACTGGTAGTGATTGTAGACTACGTCCTGTTAAAATTTGTTACTGAGCCCACCAGAAACAATAATGATTTTTTTGGGGGGGAGCAGGACGACAGGATCGAATCAGGTGCATACCGTGATTTCATTGAGAATTTCACTAGAGTGTTTGATGGAGTACTCCAATGCATACCTCATAGTGTCTGTGGGTTAATGTGAAACTTTGGTTAGCTATCAGTTCAGTACATCCAGATTCCAATGGCCTCGCAGATTCCAGGTTGTGTAAATCTTTATCATATTATGGTCCATGGGTACAGCATGCGTCTGGGAGAACCCAGGACACTGGTTTGACCCTGCCACGCTGCAAACATTTTCTCATAGACGTATCATACTGCTGTGATTTCATTGTGCAGAAACAATAGTATTCTGGTTTTAGTCCTGACAATCAAATTGACAAAGATTATCAATATGGAAATAACCAATGAATTCCGCAATAGTGATCACAAAGAAATTATATATAAAATAACATGGAAACGTTGTATGATAAAAATTAACTTCATGCGTCAGATATCTTTGAAGACAATTTTAAAAGATTAAAGGGTTTCTGGGAAAGAGTAGATTCAGTGGACATGAACGCGGGAGACGAGCTGTGCATGCGACGTAGCGGTGGTTTAGGCCAACTCGTCATCTTAAAAATAACGTCACTTTTGGCAGGTATGCGCGGCGCTATGGCCAAATTTGAACGTAATTTGAAATTAAATCGACTCACAAAAGTGAGGTACTGTTTCCGTTTTCTGTTTGAGTCGTCCGGCTTACTCGGTAAGCTTTGAAGAGGAAACTTTCAATTAACTTTTTTCAGACCGTTTTCAAACTTTATGAGTATTTCCTGCCCACCTAACCTATCACAGGACCCTTAACTTACTGTTGTTGAAAAAAAAAATCCAAAATTTATTTTCATTTTTTTAAAATTACGTCTATATTCGGCCATACGGACAAACGGCCAAAAGCGACGTTCATTTTAAGATGACAGGTTTGGTTTTAGCCGAGGGTGACATAATAACCCATTACAATATACATTCAAATTTTGAATCATTGACAAGCATTCTTTAAAAGCTCCAGAATGTAGTATATCATTTAGTTGTTTTGGTGGAAAGACAAAGACCACCACTATGAAACCTTGAGATTAAAGCACTTTATCAGGAAATAAACTATGCACAAAATAATTAGGAACGGAGAAGTCAATCTCTATTAGAACTATTAATTTTAAATTTTCAAACTAATTTCAAATATTAAAAAAAAATAGAAAAAAATTCAATATAACTATGTAGTCGTAAAGCGGCAAGCAGAGAACCATCATTAAAGAATTTTCAGATAATACGTAGAAAGATAAGGTTGAAAACTGTGCCCTTGATTACTGTGCCCTTGATAACTATGATCTTGAATACTGTGCCCTTGAAAACTGTGCCCTTGATAACTATGATCTTGATTACTGTGCCCTTGATAACTGTGCCCTTGATAACTGTGCCCTTGATAACTGTGCCCTTGATTACTGTGCCCTTGATAACTGTGCCCTTGATAACTGTGCTCTTGAAAACTGTGCCCTTGATAACTGTGCACTTGATAACTGTGCCCTTGATTACTGTGCCCTTGATAACTGTGCCCTTGATTACTGTGCCCTTGATAACTGTGCCCTTGAAAACTGTGCCCTTGATAACTGTGCCCTTGATTACTGTGGCCCTTGATAACTGTGCCCTTGATTACTGTGCCCTTGATTACTGTGCCCTTGATTACTGTGCCCTTGATAACTGTGCCCTTCAGTACTGTGCCCTTGAAAACTGCGCCCTTGATTACTGTGCCCTTGATTACTGTGCCCTTCAAAACTGTGCCTTTGATAACTGTGCCCTTGATAACTGTGCCCTTGATAACTGTGCCCTTGATTACTGTGCCCTTGATAACTGTGCCCTTGATAACTGTGCCCTTGATAACTGTGTCCTTGATAACTGTGACCTTGATAACTGTGCCCTTGATAACTGTGCCCTTCATTACTGTGCTCTTGATAACTGTGCCCTTGATAACTGTGCCCTTCATTACTGTGCCCTTGATAACTGTGCCCTTGATAACTGTGCGCTTGATAACTGTGCCCTTGAGAACTGTGCCCTTGATAACTGTGCCCTTGATTACTGTGCCCTTGATAACTGTGCCCTTGATTACTGTGCCCTTGATAACTGTGCTCTTGATAACTGTGCCCTTCAGTACTGTGCCCTTGAAAACTGTGCCCTTGATAACTGTGCCCTTGATTACTGTGCCCTTGATTACTGTGCCCTTGATAACTGTGCCCTTGATAACTGTGCCCTTGATAACTGTGCCCTTGATAACTGTGCCCTTGATAACTGTGCCCTTGATAACTGTGCCCTTCATTACTGTGCCCTTGATAACTGTGCCCTTGATAACTGTGCCCTTGATAACTGTGCCCTTGATAACTGTGCGCTTGATAACTGTGCCCTTGATAACTGTGCCCTTGATAACTGTGCCCTTGATAACTGTACCCTTGATAACTGTGCCCTTGATTACTGGGCCCTTGATAATTGTACCCTTGATAACTGTGCCCTTGATAACTGTGCCCTTGATTACTGTGCCCTTCATAACTGTACCCTTGATAACTGTGCCCTTGATAACTGTGCCCTTGATAACTGTGCCCTTGATAACTGTGTCCTTGATTACTGTGCCCTTGAAAACTGTGTCCTTGATAACTGTGTCCTTGATTACTGTGCCCTTGATTACTGTGCCCTTGATAACTGTACCCTTGATAACTGTACCCTTGATAACTGTGCCCTTCAGTACTGTGCCCTTGAAAACTGTGCCCTTGATTACTGTGCCCTTGATAACTGTGTCCTTGATAACTGTGCCCTTCAGTACTGTGCCCTTGATTACTGTGCTCTTGATAACTGTACCCTTGATAACTGTACCCTTGATAACTGTGCCCTTCAGTACAGTGGCCTTGAAAACTGTGCCCTTGATTACTGTGCCCTTGATAACTGTGTCCTTGAGAACTGTGTCCTTGATAACTGTGCCCTTGATTACTGTGCCCTTGATTACTGTGTCCTTGAGAACTGTGTCCTTGATAACTGTGCCCTTGATAACTGTGCCCTTGATTACTGTGCCCTTGATAACTGTGTCCTTGATAACTGTGCCCTTCAGTACTGTGCCCTTGATTACTGTGCCCTTGATAACTGTACCCTTGATTACTGTGCCCTTGATTACTGTACCCTTGATAACTGTACCCTTGATAACTGTGCCCTTCAGTACTGTGGCCTTGAAAACTGTGCCCTTGATTACTGTGCCCTTGATAACTGTGCCCTTCAGTACTGTGGCCTTGACAACTGTGCCCTTGATTACTGTGCCCTTGATAACTGTGACCTTGAGAACTGTGTCCTTGATAACTGCGCCCTTGATAACTGTGCCCTTGATTACTGTGCCCTTGATAACTGTGTCCTTGATAACTGTGCCCTTCAGTACTGTGCCCTTGATTACTGTACCCTTGATAACTGTACCCTTGATAACTGTACCCTTGATAACTGTGCCCTTCAGTACTGTGCCCTTGAAAACTGTGCCCTTGATTACTGTGCCCTTGATTACTGTGCCCTTGATAACTGTGCCCTTGATAACTGTGCCCTTGATTACTGTGCCCTTGATAACTGTGCCCTTCATTACTGTGCCCTTTATTACTGTGCCCTTCATTACTGTGCCCTTGATAACTGTGCCCTTGATAACTGTGCCCTTGATAACTGTGCCCTTGATAACTGTGCCCTTGATAACTGTGCCCTTGATAACTGTGCCCTTGATAACTGTGCCCTTGATTACTGTGCCCTTGATAACTGTGCCCTTGATAACTGTGCCCTTCATTACTGTGCCCTTGATAACTGTGCCCTTGATAACTGTGTCCTTGATAACTGTGCCCTTGATAACTGTGCCCTTCATTACTGTGCCCTTGATTACTGTGCCCTTGATTACTGTGTCCTTGATAACTGTGCCCTTGATAACTGTGCCCTTCATTACTGTGCCCTTGATAACTGTGCCCTTGATAACTGTGCACTTGATAACTGTGCCCTTGATAACTGTGCCCTTGATAACTGTGCCCTTGATTACTGTGCCCTTCATTACTGTGCCCTTCATTACTGTGCCCTTGATAACTGTGCCCTTGATAACTGTGCCCTTGATAACTGTGCCCTTGATAACTGTGCCCTTGATAACTGTGCCCTTCATTACTGTGCCCTTCATTACTGTGCCCTTGATTACTGTGCCCTTGATAACTGTGCCCTTGATAACTGTGCCCTTCATTACTGTGCCCTTGATAACTGTGCCCTTGTTTACTGTGCCCTTGATAACTGTGCCCTTGATAACTGTGCCCTTCATTACTGTGCCCTTGATAACTGTGCCCTTGATAACTGTGCCCTTGATAACTGTGCCCTTGATAACTGTGCCCTTCATTACTGTGCCCTTCATTACTGTGCCCTTGATAACTGTGCCCTTGATAACTGTGCCCTTGATAACTGTGCCCTTGATTACTGTGCCCTTGATTACTGTGCCCTTGATTACTGTGCCCTTGATAACTGTGCCCTTGATAACTGTGCCCTTCATTACTGTGCCCTTGATAACTGTGCCCTTCATTACTGTGCCCTTGATTACTGTGCCCTTGATAACTGTGCCCTTGATAACTGTGCCCTTGATAACTGTGCCCTTCATTACTGTGCCCTTGATTACTGTGCCCTTGATAACTGTGCCCTTGATAACTGTGCCCTTCATTACTGTGCCCTTGATAACTGTGCCCTTGATAACTGTGCCCCTGATAACTGTGCCCTTGATAACTGTGCCCTTGATAACTGTGCCCTTGATTACTGTGCCCTTGATAACTGTGCCCTTCATTACTGTGCCCTTCATTACTGTGCCCTTCATTACTGTGCCCTTGATAACTGTGCCCTTGATAACTGTGCCCTTGATAACTGCGCCCTTGATAACTGTGCCCTTCATTACTGTGCCCTTGATAACTGTGCACTTGATTACTGTGCCCTTGATAACTGTGCCCTTCATTACTGTGCCCTTCATTACTGTGCCCTTCATTACTGTGCCCCTGATAACTGTGCCCTTGATAACTGTGCCCTTGATAACTGTGCCCTTGATAACTGTGCCCTTGATAACTGTGCCCTTCATTACTGTGCCCTTCATTACTGTGCCCTTGATTACTGTGCCCTTGATAACTGTGCCCTTGATAACTGTGCCCTTCATTACTGTGCCCTTGATAACTGTGCCCTTGTTTACTGTGCCCTTGATAACTGTGCCCTTGATAACTGTGCCCTTCATTACTGTGCCCTTGATAACTGTGCCCTTGATAACTGTGCCCTTGATAACTGTGCCCTTGATAACTGTGCCCTTCATTACTGTGCCCTTGATTACTGTGCCCTTGATAACTGTGCCCTTGATAACTGTGCCCTTGATAACTGTGCCCTTGATTACTGTGCCCTTGATTACTGTGCCCTTGATTACTGTGCCCTTGATAACTGTGCCCTTGATAACTGTGCCCTTCATTACTGTGCCCTTGATAACTGTGCCCTTCATTACTGTGCCCTTCATTACTGTGCCCTTGATAACTGTGCCCTTGATAACTGTGCCCTTGATAACTGTGCCCTTCATTACTGTGCCCTTGATTACTGTGCCCTTGATAACTGTGCCCTTGATAACTGTGCCCTTGATAACTGTGCCCTTGATAACTGTGCCCTTCATTACTGTGCCCTTCATTACTGTGCCCTTGATTACTGTGCCCTTGATAACTGTGCCCTTGATAACTGTGCCCTTCATTACTGTGCCCTTGATAACTGTGCCCTTGTTTACTGTGCCCTTGATAACTGTGCCCTTGATAACTGTGCCCTTCATTACTGTGCCCTTGATAACTGTGCCCTTGATAACTGTGCCCTTGATAACTGTGCCCTTGATAACTGTGCCCTTCATTACTGTGCCCTTGATTACTGTGCCCTTGATAACTGTGCCCTTGATAACTGTGCCCTTGATAACTGTGCCCTTGATTACTGTGCCCTTGATTACTGTGCCCTTGATTACTGTGCCCTTGATAACTGTGCCCTTGATAACTGTGCCCTTCATTATTGTGCCCTTGATAACTGTGCCCTTCATTACTGTGCCCTTGATTACTGTGCCCTTGATAACTGTGCCCTTGATAACTGTGCCCTTGATAACTGTGCCCTTCATTACTGTGCCCTTGATTACTGTGCCCTTGATAACTGTGCCCTTGATAACTGTGCCCTTCATTACTGTGCCCTTGATAACTGTGCCCTTGATAACTGTGCCCTTGATAACTGTGCCCTTGATAACTGTGCCCTTGATTACTGTGCCCTTGATAACTGTGCCCTTCATTACTGTGCCCTTCATTACTGTGCCCTTCATTACTGTGCCCTTGATAACTGTGGCCCTTGATAACTGTGCCCTTGATAACTGCGCCCTTGATAACTGTGCCCTTCATTACTGTGCCCTTGATAACTGTGCACTTGATTACTGTGCCCTTGATAACTGTGCCCTTGATAACTGTGCCCTTCATTACTGTGCCCTTGATAACTGTGCCCTTGATTACTGTGCCCTTGATAACTGTGCCCTTGATAACTGTGCCCTTCATTACTGTGCCCTTGATAACTGTGCCCTTGATAACTGTGCCCTTGATAACTGTGCCCTTGATAACTGTGCCCTTCATTACTGTGCCCTTCATTACTGTGCCCTTGATAACTGTGCCCTTGATACTGTGCCCTTGATAACTGCTCCCTTGAAAACTGAAAGCGGTCAGGCAGCTGATAATGACAAAGAAATAGATGGAATTGTAAATAAGTTCTTCGTCTCTGTATTTTCTTGTGAAAAGATCTTGACGTAATGCAGCTGAAGAAATTTATGTTGGTTATGAAGAAGACGAGTTGATCAGAAAAGTGATAATGAGAGAGGAAGATTAAAGTAAATAGCAAAATTAAAACTAAACAGGTCCAGAAGGTGTGTTTTATAGGGTTATCTTGAGATGATTTCGGGGCCCGGTCCTCGACCAGCTGGCCTCCTTTTTGTTACACACCCCCAGGTAGCAGCCCGTAGCAGCTGTCTAACTCCCAGGTACCTATTTACTGCTAAGTAACAGGGGCATCAAGGTGAAAGAAAACATTTTGCCCATTTGTCTCCGCTTCCACCGGGGATCGAACCCGGAACCTCAGGACTACGAATCCGAAGCGCTGTCCATCCAGGTGTCAGGTGTCAGGGTGCCTAAAGAATTAAATAAAATAGTTTAGTAAGCTCATGTCTTGCATATTTAATAAATCATTAAAGTCGAGCAAGGCACTAGAGCCGTGGAGGGTAGCAAATTAAATGTCTATTTAAAAGAAAAGAGTTCACTTGCCTCGAACTAGCTTTATAGTTCATATGTTATATAGTTTATATGTCCAGATAGCTTTAAATCTGTTTTAGGAAAATTACTTCAGTCGATAATCACAAAAGCATTTTGTTTAATCATAAAAAGTATATTATTACAGGATTCACAAAATGCTTTTACTAAAGTCATCTCAAGTTTACATGTATTTCTCTCTTACTATTTCAATATTTTTCGAGCAGATAATAGTGGGAGGATTTCGACTATTTCATATCTTGAATCTAGCAAGACCTTGAAACTGTACATAATGTGAGACTCAATACAAGCTGTGGAGCCCAGGTTATTGGATATCAATGAAGAGCGCACTGTATGCAGAGTGCGCACCGTCGCAACTCACCAGGTAACTATACAGAGTGCGCACCGTCACAACTGACCAAGTAACTTTACAGAGTGCGCACTGTCACAGCTGACCAAGTAACTTTACAGAGTGCGCACTGTCACAACTCACCAGTAGTAGGGAGTAAGAGCCACAGACGATATTTTTTTTGGGGAGAGGACCCCTGTGGACTGTACAGTTCACAGACGATATTTTTTTTCAGGCGAGAGGACCCCTGTGGACTGTACAGTCCACAGACGATATTTTTTTTTTGGGCAAATATCGTGTGTGGATCTTCGGGGGTTTCAGGTAATTTAGAATATCGTCTGTGGATCTTCGGGGTTTTCAGGTGAATTTGTGCAGTCACAGATTTGTAATTAGGGAATTCTTATAATGAAAAATAATGTCATACGAGTTTGTTAAAGTTCTTATGAGAAAAATAATTTCCGAGACTTAGAAGTTTGTTAAGGCCTTATAGGAGAAATTCAAATATCTTGTGTAGCTCTTTAGGGTTTCCAGGAGAACTCTACGGACATATTTTACATGTTTTCAACTTACAAAATCGTCTATGTAAGCCTTAGTTATTCATATAAATTTAGAAAGTTATCTGTATAAGTCAGGGTTTTCAGGGGCTCGTACCTCACACCCCCTCCCTCCCCCCTTACCTCTCAATCTCTCGCGTCACCTTTATTTACCTTACGCCCGGCCGGCCAGTCGCCTCTTATCATATCTTATCTTCTCCATAATATCTGGACCGTCCCTCATCTCTCTCTCTCTCCTCCTATGTCCTTACAACTATTTTCAGAGTTTCAAATAATCATAGAAGTTTATTTATATGTTTATGACCGAATTTGTAAAAGGACCATTTTCAGAGAATATTGTCTTAGATGTTTTGTTAAGGAAAACAGACAACTTATCCATAACATTTAGTTTTATATCCATTTACGGCTATTTCATCTGTAAAGACCAAAATTGAACAGAGCCCTGTTTTAAGCTCATATTTCATCAGAGTCCAGTTTATACCGAAAATTCGCCAGAGTCTACTTTGAGAGCAAAATTAGTCAGAGACAGTATTTAGCTCATATTTCATCAGAGTCCAATTATCAACAGAAATTTGCCAGAGTCTACTTTGAGATCAAAATTAGTCAGAGACAGTTTTAGCTCATATTTCATCAGAGACCATTTTATACCTAAAAATGAACAGAGTCCACTTTGTGAGCAAATTAGTCAGAGACAGTATTTAGCTCATATTTCATCAGAGTCCAATTATCAACAGAAATTCGCCAGAGTCTACTTTGAGATCAAAATTAGTCAGAGACAGTTTTAGCTCATATTTCATCAGAGACCATTTTATACCTAAAAATGAACAGAGTCCACTTGTAAGCAAAATTAGTCAGAGACAGTTTTAGCTCATATTTCATCAGAGTCCAATTATCAACAGAAATTCGCCAGAGTCTACTTTGAGAGCAAAATTCGTCACAGACAGTTTTAAGCTCATATTTCATCAGAGTCCAATTATCAACAGAAATTCGCCAGAGTCTACTTTGAGAGCAAAATTCGTCACAGACAGTTTTAAGCTCATATTTCATCAGAGTCCAATTATCAACAGAAATTCGCCAGAGTCTACTTTGTGAGCAAATTTCATCAGTGTCCTGTAATCTGTGAAAATTTGACAGAGTCCAGTTCTTGATCGAAATTCATCAGAGTCCAGTTTTCTAGCAAAATTCGCCAGAGTCTACTTTGTGCCAAAATATTCAGAGTCCAGTTCATGATCGAAATTAATCAGAGTCCAATTAAAGACCCAAATTTGACAGAGACCACATTTTCGCTACTAGCAGTCCAATCCCCCTGAAATTTTAAACAGTCATATTTCAGACGTAGTAAATAAGATCAAGTCAGTTACAGAGCTCCAGCTCTTGTCCCCCTGTATTTGCATATTTTCTCTATATTCAGCTGTGTTCTTCACATTTTTTCCATGTTTTCTGTGTTCATTCCATGTTCTATAAATGTTCACAGCAAGCTCAGTTCAAATTTTTTCTGCCGTTCCAAATTTACAAAGACAAACCTTTCTTGTAACTTCTTAACTAAAAATCTTTCGCCAATCAACTGAAACATAGTCACTTTCCTCATTTCTCAACTAACTTATTATCCAATCTACCAAAAATTGTCAAAGGAATCTTTCCAACACTGTTCATAACTAAACTTATTCCCTAGTCATCAGAAAATAACCGTGTTCTTCATGTTTCATTGTCATTTCATAACTAAAAAAATCTTTCGCCAATCAACTAAAAAACATAGTCACTTTCGTCATTTCTCAACTAAACTTATTATCCAGTCAACTAAAAAATAGTTACTTCATCATGTTTCCTTGTCATTTCTTAACTGAAATATCACTTCTCTCATTTAAAATAGTCATGTGTAACCTCTTTCCAACACTGTTCTAACTAAAGCAACCTTTCACATCGCTAAAATAGTTACTTCATCATGTTTCCTTGTCATTTCTTAACTGAAATATCACTTCTCTCATCTGAAATAGTCATGTGTAGCCTCTTTCCAACACTGTTCTTAACTAAAGTAGCCTTTCACTTCGCTAAAATAGTCATATTCATCGTTGTTCCTAACTAAAATATATGTCGTTAAGTAAGAAATATAGTCAAAGACACTCTTCGAGACATAAAGGACTTACTCAAAGACATCAAAGTTGCACTCAAAGACATCCTTTGAGACATCAAAGACATCCTTTGAGACATCAAAGACATCCTTTAAGACTTCAATGGGACTCTTCGAGATATCAAAAGACACTCTCAAACACTCAAAAATTTACTTGCATCCTCAAAGTTATTCTCAGAGGCATAAAAGTAATTCTCAGAGCTATCAAACTTGTTCTCAAAGTCATCAAAGTTATTCACAGAGTCATCAAAGTTAATCTAAGACATCATTTTTCATCAAAGATATTCTCTCTAAACCATCAATGTTCTTCTCTAAGACATAAAAGTTATTCTCTATGTCATCAAAAAGTTATTCTCTGAGCTAACAAAATACTACTCATGTTCTCAAAGACGTTCTCCAATTCATCAAAGTTGTTTCAAAGACATCAAAGTTAATCTCAGAGTTATCCAAAGATATTCTCATGTCCACAAAAGTTAATCCAAGAGACGTCACAGTTAATCTCAGACATCTTCGTTCATAAAAGTTATTCTCAGAGACATCTAAAGTTATTCTTTAAGACAACAAAGTCTTTCTCAGAGTCATCAAAGTTATTCTCAGAGTCACCTTTGTTATTCAAAGAAGCCTTCTGAGACATCCTCGTTCAACAAAAACTGTCCTCAGAGCCATCAAAAAGTTAAATACAGTCGTCAAAGTTATTCTCTAAGTATCTTTTCGTTCATCAGAGAAGCTTTCTAAGACATCTTTGTTCATCCAAGTTGTTCTCTAAGACATCAATCTTGTTCTCTAAGACATCAAAGATGTTCTCTAAATCATAAAAGTTAATCTCTAAGTATCTTTTCGTTCATCAGAGAAGCTTTCTAAGACATCTTTGTTCATCCAAGTTGTTCTCTAAGACATCAATCTTGTTCTCTAAGACATCAAAGATGTTCTCTAAATCATAAAAGTTAATCTCTAAGTTACCTTCGTTCGTCAGAGAAACTTTCCAAAACATCTTTGTTCATCAAACTTGTTTTCAAAGTCATCAAAAGTTAATCTAAGACATCTTTTTTCATCAAAGTTATTTTCAGAGACATCTAAAGTTATTATGTAAGACATAAAAGTTATTCTCAGAGTCATCAAATGTTATTCTCGAAGTCATCAAAGATATTTTCAGAGACATCTAAAGTTAATTTCTATGTTATAAAAGTTATTCTCAGAGACATCTAAAGTTAATCTTGGTCATCAAAGTTGTTCTCTAAACATCAATGTTATTCTCCAAGACATCAAAGATGTTCTCAAAATCATAAAAGTTATTCCCAGAGCTATCAAAGTTATTCTCAAAGTCATCAAAGTTATTCAAAGAGCTAACAAAAGTTATTCTCTAAGTAACCTTTCGTTCATCAGAGAAGCTTTCTAAGACATCTTCGTTCATCAATGTTGATCTCTAAGTCACCTTCATTCATCAAAGAAACTCTCCTTCTTCCATCATGTTATTCTTTAAGACATCTTCAGTCATAAAATTTCTCTCCAAAATGTAACTAGTTCAGCTTTTCATACCAAACCTGCACTTGTTAAAATATATTTCCTTAGTTGCTTTACCCTAAAACTGTTCTCTGAACTACACTGTTCAAACCTACGTAACCTATCCTCTCCACCCAATGTTACTTAGTTAACGTAACGTTCCTAAACCTAACTTTACCTATCTTACCTTACCTTACCTATCTTACCTGACTTTACCTATCTTACCTAACTTAAGCTGCATAACCTAACTTTACCTATGTTACCTTACCTTACCTATCTTACCTAACCTAACCTAACTTTACCTATGTTACCTTACCTTACCTACCTTTCCTAACTTAACCTGCTTAACCTATCTTACCTATCTTACCTAACTTTACCTATGTTACCTTACCTTACCTACCTTTCCTAACTTAACCTGCTTAACCTATCTTACCTAACTTTACCTATGTTACCTTACCTTACCTACCTTTCCTAACTTAACCTGCTTAACCTATCTTACCTATCTTACCTAACTTTACCTATCTTACCTATCTTACCTAACTTTACCTATGTTACCTTACCTTACCTACCTTTCCTAACTTAACCTGCTTAACCTATCTTACCTATCTTACCTAACTTTACCTATCTTACCTAACTTAACTTTCATAACCTAACTTTACCTATCCTAACATAACTTACCTTACCTTCCCTATCTTACTTAACTTTACCTATCCTAACATAACTTACCTTACCTATCTTACCTAACTTTACCTATCTTACCTAACTTAACCTGCATAACCTAACTTTACCTATCCTAACCTAACTTACCTTACCTTACCTTACCTATCTTACCTAACTTTACCTATCTTACCTAACTTAACCTGCATAACCTAACTTTACCTATCCTAACCTAACTTATCCTGCATAACCTAACTTTACCTATGTTACCTTACCTTACCTATCTTACCTAACCTAACCTAACTTTACCTATGTTACCTTACCTTACCTTACCTATCTTACCTAACTTAACCTAACTTTACCTATGTTACCTAACTTAACCTTCATAACCTAACTTTACCTATCCTAACATAATTTACCTTACCTTCCCTATCTTACCTAACTTTACCTATCCTAACATAACTTACCTTACCTATCATACCTAACTTAACCTGCTTAACCTAATTTACCTTACTTTACCTAACTTATATACCTTATCTTACCTATCCTAACGTAACCTAACTTGCTATACCTAACTTAATCTTACATTCCCAAACTGATGCATCCTAACTTATCTAGTCAAACCAGACATGATCTAACTTACATAAGTATTCCTTCTTGTCTTTTGTGTTTCGTCAATCATTGTCTCATATTCATTTACTCATTTCATTAGTTAATTTCTCAAATGGTCACTTATGCATTTCAAGTGCTATTTGTTAGAGATTGGATATTTAAGCATTTCAAAGAATTTTTGTTATATATGGGCATTTACTCATTTCAAGGGATAATTTCTCAAATGGACGTTTTTGCATTTCAAGTGTTATTTGTTTAAGATTGGGTATTTAACCATTTCAAAGGTTTTTCTTATATATGGGAACTTACTCGTTTCAAGGGTCAATTTCTCTAATGGTCATTTTTGCAGATCAAGGGTTATTTGTTAAAGTTCATCAAGTTGCTCATAAGTTGTATTTATTATGTTTGTTATCATTTATTCTTATTCCCCAACCCCTTAACCTAACCTCTTGTAATCTTAGTGTATTTAGTAGGTTCTATCTTATGTTCTTATTCCCCAACCCCTTAACCTAACCTCTTGTAATCTTAGTGTATTTAGTAGGTTCTATCTTATGTTCTTATTCCCCAACCCCTTAACCTAACCTCTTGTAATCTTAGTGTATTTAGTAGGTTCTATCTTATGTTCTTATTCCCCAATCCCTTAACCTAACCTCTTGTAATCTTAGTGTATTTAGTAGGTTCTAGCTTATGTTCTTATTCCCCAACCCCTTAACCTAACCTCTTGTAATCTTAGTGTATTTAGTAGGTTCTATCTTATGTTCTTATTCCCCAACCCCTTAACCTAACCTCTTGCAATCTTAGTGTATTTAGTAGGTTCTATCTTATGTTCTTATTCCCCAATCCCTTAACCTAACCTCTTGTAATCTTAGCGTATTTAGTAGGTTCTATCTTATGTTCTTATTCCCCAACCCCTTAACCTAACCTCTTGTAATCTTAGTGTATTTAGTAGGTTCTATCATATGTTCTTATTCCCCAACCCCTTAACCTAACCTCTTGTAATCTTAGTGTATTTAGTAGGTTCTATCATATGTTCTTATTCCCCAACCCCTTAACCTAACCTCTTGTAATCTTAGCGTATTTAGTAGGTTCTATCATATGTTCTTATTCCCCAACCCTTTAACCTAACCTTTCAGATGTAGTTTATTGTGTTTTTGACGTATTTGTTGAATATATTATCCTTTTCCTAACCTTTCAGATGTAGTTTTGTTTCTCCTTTGTATATTTTTACCCAAACCTTTTCTCCTTCTTTACTTTGATTCTCCTACTCCTTCTAACCCTCCTTTTCTATCTCTCTCCCTTATTCTCTCTCTTCCTCCCCCTCTCTCTCCCTCATTTGCTCAAATGCTCTCTTCTTTCTCAAATTCAAGTCTTAATGCTCCCATTCTCACACCCTCACTCTCATTCACTTAGTTTTTCTTTTTCTCAAATTCAAGTCTTAGTGCTCCCATGCCCACACTCTCTCTCATTCTCTCTTCTTTGGTCCCATTTTCTTCCGCCCCCTCTCTCTTACTCCTTGCTCTTCTTTCATGCTCTCACTCCCTTGAGCTCTTGTTTCTCAATTTCAAGTCTTAGTAGATCTGATTCTTTACTATTGTAATTTTTATTATTACTATGATAAAGAATGAACTTAAATGTGAAATCAAAGTAAAAGAAGGAAAGATGGTTTGGGTAAAAATATACAAAGGAGAAACAAAACTACATCTGAAAGGTTAGGAAAAGGATAATATATTCAACAAATATGTCAAAAACACAATAAACTACATCTGAAAGGTTAGGTTAAAGGGTTGGGGAATAAGAACATAAGATAGAACCTACTAAATACGCTAAGATTACAAGAGGTTAGGTTAAGGGATTGGGGAATAAGAACATAAGATAGAACCTACTAAATACGCTAAGATTACAAGAGGTTAGGTTAAGGGGTTGGGGAATAAGAACATAAGATAGAACCTACTAAATACGCTAAGATTACAAGAGGTTAGGTTAAGGGATTGGGGAATAAGAACATAAGATAGAACCTACTAAATACGCTAAGATTACAAGAGGTTAGGTTAAGGGGTTGGGGAATAAGAACATAAGATAGAACCTACTAAATACGCTAAGATTACAAGAGGTTAGGTTAAGGGATTGGGGAATAAGAACATAAGATAGAACCTACTAAATACGCTAAGATTACAAGAGGTTAGGTTAAGGGATTGGGGAATAAGAACATAAGATAGAACCTACTAAATACACTAAGATTACAAGAGGTTAGGTTAAGGGGTTGGGGAATAAGAATAAATGATAACAAACATAATAAATACAACTTATGAGCAACTTGATGAACTTTAACAAATAACCCTTGATCTGCAAAAATGACCATTAGAGAAATTGACCCTTGAAACGAGTAAGTTCCCATATATAAGAAAAACCTTTGAAATGGTTAAATACCCAATCTTAAACAAATAACACTTGAAATGCAAAAACGTCCATTTGAGAAATTATCCCTTGAAATGAGTAAATGCCCATATATAACAAAAATTCTTTGAAATGCTTAAATATCCAATCTCTAACAAATAGCACTTGAAATGCATAAGTGACCATTTGAGAAATTAACTAATGAAATGAGTAAATGAATATGAGACAATGATTGACGAAACACAAAAGACAAGAAGGAATACTTATGTAAGTTAGATCATGTCTGGTTTGACTAGATAAGTTAGGATGCATCAGTTTGGGAATGTAAGATTAAGTTAGGTATAGCAAGTTAGGTTACGTTAGGATAGGTAAGATAAGGTATATAAGTTAGGTAAAGTAAGGTAAATTAGGTTAAGCAGGTTAAGTTAGGTATGATAGGTAAGGTAAGTTATGTTAGGATAGGTAAAGTTAGGTAAGATAGGGAAGGTAAGGTAAATTATGTTAGGATAGGTAAAGTTAGGTTATGAAGGTTAAGTTAGGTAACATAGGTAAAGTTAGGTTAAGTTAGGTAAGATAGGTAAGGTAAGGTAAGGTAACATAGGTAAAGTTAGGTTAGGTTAGGTAAGATAGGTAAGGTAAGGTAACATAGGTAAAGTTAGGTTATGCAGGATAAGTTAGGTTAGGATAGGTAAAGTTAGGTTATGCAGGTTAAGTTAGGTAAGATAGGTAAAGTTAGGTAAGATAGGTAAGGTAAGGTAAGGTAAGTTAGGTTAGGATAGGTAAAGTTAGGTTATGCAGGTTAAGTTAGGTAAGATAGGTAAAGTTAGGTAAGATAGGTAAGGTAAGTTATGTTAGGATAGGTAAAGTTAAGTAAGATAGGGAAGGTAAGGTAAGTTATGTTAGGATAGGTAAAGTTAGGTTATGAAAGTTAAGTTAGGTAAGATAGGTAAAGTTAGGTAAGATAGGTAAGATAGGTTAAGCAGGTTAAGTTAGGAAAGGTAGGTAAGGTAAGGTAACATAGGTAAAGTTAGGTAAGATAGGTAAGATAGGTAAAGTTAGGTAAGATAGGTAAGATAGGTTAAGCAGGTTAAGTTAGGAAAGGTAGGTAAGGTAAGGTAACATAGGTAAAGTTAGGTAAGATAGGTTAAGCAGGTTAAGTTAGGAAAGGTAGGTAAGGTAAGGTAACATAGGTAAAGTTAGGTAAGATAGGTAAGATAGGTTAAGCAGGTTAAGTTAGGAAAGGTAGGTAAGGTAAGGTAACATAGGTAAAGTTAGGTTAGGTTAGGTAAGATAGGTAAGGTAAGGTAACATAGGTAAAGTTAGGTTATGCAGGTTAAGTTAGGTAAGATAGGTAAAGTCAGGTAAGATAGGTAAGGTAAGGTAAGATAGGTAAAGTTAGGTTTAGGAACGTTACGTTAACTAAGTAACATTGGGTGGAGAGGATAGGTTACGTAGGTTTGAACAGTGTAGTTCAGAGAACAGTTTTAGGGTAAAGCAACTAAGGAAATATATTTTAACAAGTGCAGGTTTGGTATGAAAAGCTGAACTAGTTACATTTTGGAGAGAAATTTTATGACTGAAGATGTCTTAAAGAATAACATGATGGAAGAAGGAGAGTTTCTTTGATGAATGAAGGTGACTTAGAGATCAACATTGATGAACGAAGATGTCTTAGAAAGCTTCTCTGATGAACGAAAGGTTACTTAGAGAATAACTTTTGTTAGCTCTTTGAATAACTTTGATGACTTTGAGAATAACTTTGATAGCTCTGGGAATAACTTTTATGATTTTGAGAACATCTTTGAAGTCTTGGAGAACAACATTGATGTTTAGAGAACAACTTTGATGACCAAGATTAACTTTAGATGTCTCTGAGAATAACTTTTATAACATAGAAATTAACTTTAGATGTCTCTGAAAATATCTTTGATGACTTCGAGAATAACATTTGATGACTCTGAGAATAACTTTTATGTCTTACATAATAACTTTAGATGTCTCTGAAAATAACTTTGATGAAAAAAGATGTCTTAGATTAACTTTTGATGACTTTGAAAACAAGTTTGATGAACAAAGATGTTTTGGAAAGTTTCTCTGACGAACGAAGGTAACTTAGAGATTAACTTTTATGATTTAGAGAACATCTTTGATGTCTTAGAGAACAAGATTGATGTCTTAGAGAACAACTTGGATGAACAAAGATGTCTTAGAAAGCTTCTCTGATGAACGAAAAGATACTTAGAGATTAACTTTTATGATTTAGAGAACATCTTTGATGTCTTAGAGAACAAGATTGATGTCTTAGAGAACAACTTGGATGAACAAAGATGTCTTAGAAAGCTTCTCTGATGAACGAAAAGATACTTAGAGAATAACTTTGACGACTGTATTTAACTTTTTGATGGCTCTGAGGACAGTTTTTGTTGAACGAGGATGTCTCAGAAGGCTTCTTTGAATAACAAAGGTGACTCTGAGAATAACTTTGATGACTCTGAGAAAGACTTTGTTGTCTTAAAGAATAACTTTAGATGTCTCTGAGAATAACTTTTATGAACGAAGATGTCTGAGATTAACTGTGACGTCTCTTGGATTAACTTTTGTGGACATGAGAATATCTTTGGATAACTCTGAGATTAACTTTGATGTCTTTGAAACAACTTTGATGAATTGGAGAACGTCTTTGAGAACATGAGTAGTATTTTGTTAGCTCAGAGAATAACTTTTTGATGACATAGAGAATAACTTTTATGTCTTAGAGAAGAACATTGATGGTTTAGAGAGAATATCTTTGATGAAAAATGATGTCTTAGATTAACTTTGATGACTCTGTGAATAACTTTGATGACTTTGAGAACAAGTTTGATAGCTCTGAGAATTACTTTTATGCCTCTGAGAATAACTTTGAGGATGCAAGTAAATTTTTGAGTGTTTGAGAGTGTCTTTTGATATCTCGAAGAGTCCCATTGAAGTCTTAAAGGATGTCTTTGATGTCTCAAAGGATGTCTTTGATGTCTCAAAGGATGTCTTTGAGTGCAACTTTGATGTCTTTGAGTAAGTCCTTGATGTCTCGAAGAGTGTCTTTGACTATATTTCTTACTTAACGACATATATTTTAGTTAGGAACAACGATGAATATGACTATTTTAGCGAAGTGAAAGGCTACTTTAGTTAAGAACAGTGTTGGAAAGAGGCTACACATGACTATTTCAGATGAGAGAAGTGATATTTCAGTTAAGAAATGACAAGGAAACATGATGAAGTAACTATTTTAGCGATGTGAAAGGTTGCTTTAGTTAGAACAGTGTTGGAAAGAGGTTACACATGACTATTTTAAATGAGAGAAGTGATATTTCAGTTAAGAAATGACAAGGAAACATGATGAAGTAACTATTTTTTAGTTGACTGGATAATAAGTTTAGTTGAGAAATGACGAAAGTGACTATGTTTTTTAGTTGATTGGCGAAAGATTTTTTTAGTTATGAAATGACAATGAAACATGAAGAACACGGTTATTTTCTGATGACTAGGGAATAAGTTTAGTTATGAACAGTGTTGGAAAGATTCCTTTGACAATTTTTGGTAGATTGGATAATAAGTTAGTTGAGAAATGAGGAAAGTGACTATGTTTCAGTTGATTGGCGAAAGATTTTTAGTTAAGAAGTTACAAGAAAGGTTTGTCTTTGTAAATTTGGAACGGCAGAAAAAATTTGAACTGAGCTTGCTGTGAACATTTATAGAACATGGAATGAACACAGAAAACATGGAAAAAATGTGAAGAACACAGCTGAATATAGAGAAAATATGCAAATACAGGGGGACAAGAGCTGGAGCTCTGTAACTGACTTGATCTTATTTACTACGTCTGAAATATGACTGTTTAAAATTTCAGGGGGATTGGACTGCTAGTAGCGAAAATGTGGTCTCTGTCAAATTTGGGTCTTTAATTGGACTCTGATTAATTTCGATCATGAACTGGACTCTGAATATTTTGGCACAAAGTAGACTCTGGCGAATTTTGCTAGAAAACTGGACTCTGATGAATTTCGATCAAGAACTGGACTCTGTCAAATTTTCACAGATTACAGGACACTGATGAAATTTGCTCACAAAGTAGACTCTGGCGAATTTCTGTTGATAATTGGACTCTGATGAAATATGAGCTTAAAACTGTCTGTGACGAATTTTGCTCTCAAAGTAGACTCTGGCGAATTTCTGTTGATAATTGGACTCTGATGAAATATGAGCTTAAAACTGTCTGTGACGAATTTTGCTCTCAAAGTAGACTCTGGCGAATTTCTGTTGATAATTGGACTCTGATGAAATATGAGCTAAAAACTGTCTCTGACTAATTTTGCTTACAAAGTGGACTCTGTTCATTTTTAGGTATAAAATGGTCTCTGATGAAATATGAGCTAAAACTGTCTCTGACTAATTTTGATCTCAAAGTAGACTCTGGCGAATTTCTGTTGATAATTGGACTCTGATGAAATATGAGCTAAATACTGTCTCTGACTAATTTGCTCACAAAGTGGACTCTGTTCATTTTTAGGTATAAAATGGTCTCTGATGAAATATGAGCTAAAACTGTCTCTGACTAATTTTGATCTCAAAGTAGACTCTGGCAAATTTCTGTTGATAATTGGACTCTGATGAAATATGAGCTAAATACTGTCTCTGACTAATTTTGCTCTCAAAGTAGACTCTGGCGAATTTTCGGTATAAACTGGACTCTGATGAAATATGAGCTTAAAACAGGGCTCTGTTCAATTTTGGTCTTTACAGATGAAATAGCCGTAAATGGATATAAAACTAAATGTTATGGATAAGTTGTCTGTTTTCCTTAACAAAACATCTAAGACAATATTCTCTGAAAATGGTCCTTTTACAAATTCGGTCATAAACATATAAATAAACTTCTATGATTATTTGAAACTCTGAAAATAGTTGTAAGGACATAGGAGGAGAGAGAGAGAGATGAGGGACGGTCCAGATATTATGGAGAAGATAAGATATGATAAGAGGCGACTGGCCGGCCGGGCGTAAGGTAAATAAAGGTGACGCGAGAGATTGAGAGGTAAGGGGGGAGGGAGGGGGTGTGAGGTACGAGCCCCTGAAAACCCTGACTTATACAGATAACTTTCTAAATTTATATGAATAACTAAGGCTTACATAGACGATTTTGTAAGTTGAAAACATGTAAAATATGTCCGTAGAGTTCTCCTGGAAACCCTAAAGAGCTACACAAGATATTTGAATTTCTCCTATAAGGCCTTAACAAACTTCTAAGTCTCGGAAATTATTTTTCTCATAAGAACTTTAACAAACTCGTATGACATTATTTTTCATTATAAGAATTCCCTAATTACAAATCTGTGACTGCACAAATTCACCTGAAAACCCCGAAGATCCACAGACGATATTCTAAATTACCTGAAACCCCCGAAGATCCACACACGATATTTGCCCAAAAAAAAAATATCGTCTGTGGACTGTACAGTCCACAGGGGTCCTCTCGCCTGAAAAAAAATATCGTCTGTGAACTGTACAGTCCACAGGGGTCCTCTCCCCCAAAAAAATATCGTCTGTGGCTCTTACTCCCTACTACTGGTGAGTTGTGACAGTGCGCACTCTGTAAAGTTACTTGGTCAGCTGTGACAGTGCGCACTCTGTAAAGTTACTTGGTCAGTTGTGACGGTGCGCACTCTGTATAGTTACCTGGTGAGTTGCGACGGTGCGCACTCTGCATACAGTGCGCTCTTCATTGATATCCAATAACCTGGGCTCCACAGCTTGTATTGAGTCTCACATTATGTACAGTTTCAAGGTCTTGCTAGATTCAAGATATGAAATAGTCGAAATCCTCCCACTATTATCTGCTCGAAAAATATTGAAATAGTAAGAGAGAAATACATGTAAACTTGAGATGACTTTAGTAAAAGCATTTTGTGAATCCTGTAATAATATACTTTTTATGATTAAACAAAATGCTTTTGTGATTATCGACTGAAGTAATTTTCCTAAAACAGATTTAAAGCTATCTGGACATATAAACTATATAACATATGAACTATAAAGCTAGTTCGAGGCAAGTGAACTCTTTTCTTTTAAATAGACATTTAATTTGCTACCCTCCACGGCTCTAGTGCCTTGCTCGACTTTAATGATTTATTAAATATGCAAGACATGAGCTTACTAAACTATTTTATTTAATTCTTTAGGCACCCTGACACCTGACACCTGGATGGACAGCGCTTCGGATTCGTAGTCCTGAGGTTCCGGGTTCGATCCCCGGTGGAAGCGGAGACAAATGGGCAAAATGTTTTCTTTCACCTTGATGCCCCTGTTACTTAGCAGTAAATAGGTACCTGGGAGTTAGACAGCTGCTACGGGCTGCTACCTGGGGGTGTGTAACAAAAAGGAGGCCAGCTGGTCGAGGACCGGGCCCCGAAATCATCTCAAGATAACCCTATAAAACACACCTTCTGGACCTGTTTAGTTTTAATTTTGCTATTTACTTTAATCTTCCTCTCTCATTATCACTTTTCTGATCAACTCGTCTTCTTCATAACCAACATAAATTTCTTCAGCTGCATTACGTCAAGATCTTTTCACAAGAAAATACAGAGACGAAGAACTTATTTACAATTCCATCTATTTCTTTGTCATTATCAGCTGCCTGACCGCTTTCAGTTTTCAAGGGAGCAGTTATCAAGGGCACAGTTATCAAGGGCACAGTTATCAAGGGCACAGTAATGAAGGGCACAGTAATGAAGGGCACAGTTATCAAGGGCACAGTTATCAAGGGCACAGTTATCAAGGGCACAGTTATCAAGGGCACAGTAATGAAGGGCACAGTTATCAAGGGCACAGTTATCAAGGGCACAGTAATCAAGGGCACAGTTATCAAGGGCACAGTAATGAAGGGCACAGTTATCAAGGGCACAGTTATCAAGGGCACAGTAATCAAGTGCACAGTTATCAAGGGCACAGTAATGAAGGGCACAGTTATCAAGGGCGCAGTTATCAAGGGCACAGTTATCAAGGGCACAGTTATCAAGGGCACAGTAATGAAGGGCACAGTAATGAAGGGCACAGTAATGAAGGGCACAGTTATCAAGGGCACAGTAATCAAGGGCACAGTTATCAAGGGCACAGTTATCAAGGGCACAGTTATCAAGGGCACAGTTATCAAGGGCACAGTAATGAAGGGCACAGTTATCAAGGGCACAGTTATCAAGGGCACAGTAATCAAGGGCACAGTAATGAAGGGCACAGTTATCAAGGGCACAGTTATCAAGGGCACAGTTATCAAGGGCACAGTAATCAAGGGCACAGTAATGAAGGGCACAGTTATCAAGGGCACAATAATGAAGGGCACAGTTATCAAGGGCACAGTTATCAAGGGCACAGTAATCAAGGGCACAGTAATCAAGGGCACAGTAATCAAGGGCACAGTTATCAAGGGCACAGTTATCAAGGGCACAGTTATCAAGGGCACAGTAATCAAGGGCACAGTAATGAAGGGCACAGTTATCAAGGGCACAGTTATCAAGGGCACAGTTATCAAGGGCACAGTTATCAAGGGCACAGTAATGAAGGGCACAGTTATCAAGGGCACAGTTATCAAGGGCACAGTAAACAAGGGCACAGTTATCAAGGGCACAGTAATGAAGGGCACAGTTATCAAGGGCACAGTTATCAAGGGCACAGTAATCAAGGGCACAGTAATGAAGGGCACAGTAATGAAGGGCACAGTTATCAAGGGCACAGTTATCAAGGGCACAGTTATCAAGGGCACAGTTATCAAGGGCACAGTAATCAAGGGCACAGTAATGAAGGGCACAGTTATCAAGGGCACAGTTATCAAGGGCACAGTTATCAAGGGCACAGTAATGAAGGGCACAGTAATGAAGGGCACAGTTATCAAGGGCACAGTAATGAAGGGCACAGTTATCAAGGGCACAGTTATCAAGGGCACAGTAATCAAGGGCACAGTAATCAAGGGCACAGTAATCAAGGGCACAGTTATCAAGGGCACAGTTATCAAGGGCACAGTTATCAAGGGCACAGTAATCAAGGGCACAGTAATGAAGGGCACAGTTATCAAGGGCACAGTTATCAAGGGCACAGTTATCAAGGGCACAGTTATCAAGGGCACAGTAATGAAGGGCACAGTTATCAAGGGCACAGTTATCAAGGGCACAGTAAACAAGGGCACAGTTATCAAGGGCACAGTAATGAAGGGCACAGTTATCAAGGGCACAGTTATCAAGGGCACAGTAATCAAGGGCACAGTAATGAAGGGCACAGTAATGAAGGGCACAGTTATCAAGGGCACAGTTATCAAGGGCACAGTTATCAAGGGCACAGTTATCAAGGGCACAGTTATCAGGGGCACAGTAATGAAGGGCACAGTAATGAAGGGCACAGTAATGAAGGGCACAGTTATCAAGGGCACAGTAATCAAGTGCACAGTTATCAAGGGCACAGTAATGAAGGGCACAGTTATCAAGGGCGCAGTTATCAAGGGCACAGTTATCAAGGGCACAGTTATCAAGGGCACAGTAATGAAGGGCACAGTAATGAAGGGCACAGTAATGAAGGGCACAGTTATCAAGGGCACAGTAATCAAGGGCACAGTTATCAAGGGCACAGTTATCAAGGGCACAGTTATCAGGGGCACAGTTATCAAGGGCACAGTTATCAAGGGCACAGTAATGAAGGGCACAGTTATCAAGGGCACAGTTATCAAGGGCACAGTAATCAAGGGCACAGTAATGAAGGGCACAGTTATCAAGGGCACAGTTATCAAGGGCACAGTTATCAAGGGCACAGTAATCAAGGGCACAGTAATGAAGGGCACAGTTATCAAGGGCACAGTAATGAAGGGCACAGTTATCAAGGGCACAGTTATCAAGGGCACAGTAATCAAGGGCACAGTAATCAAGGGCACAGTAATCAAGGGCACAGTTATCAAGGGCACAGTTATCAAGGGCACAGTTATCAAGGGCACAGTAATGAAGGGCACAGTAATGAAGGGCACAGTTATCAAGGGCACAGTTATCAAGGGCACAGTTATCAAGGGCACAGTTATCAAGGGCACAGTAATGAAGGGCACAGTTATCAAGGGCACAGTTATCAAGGGCACAGTAAACAAGGGCACAGTTATCAAGGGCACAGTAATGAAGGGCACAGTTATCAAGGGCACAGTTATCAAGGGCACAGTAATCAAGGGCACAGTAATGAAGGGCACAGTAATGAAGGGCACAGTTATCAAGGGCACAGTTATCAAGGGCACAGTTATCAAGGGCACAGTTATCAAGGGCACAGTTATCAAGGGCACAGTAATGAAGGGCACAGTAATGAAGGGCACAGTAATCAAGGGCACAGTTATCAAGGGCACAGTTATCAAGGGCACAGTTATCAAGTGCACAGTTATCAAGGGCACAGTTATCAAGGGCACAGTAATGAAGGGCACAGTTATCAAGGGCACAGTTATCAAGGACACAGTAATCAAGGGCACAGTAATCAAGGGCACAGTAATGAAGGGCACAGTTATCAAGGGCACAGTTATCAAGGACACAGTTATCAAGGGCACAGTTATCAAGGGCACAGTAATGAAGGGCACAGTTATCAAGGGCACAGTTATCAAGGGCACAGTAATCAAGGGCACAGTTATCAAGGGCACAGTTATCAAGGGCACAGTTATCAAGGGCACAGTTATCAAGGGCACAGTTATCAAGGGCACAGTTATCAAGGGCACAGTTATCAAGGGCACAGTAATGAAGGGCACAGTAATAAAGGGCACAGTAATGAAGGGCACAGTTATCAAGGGCACAGTAATCAAGGGCACAGTTATCAAGGGCACAGTTATCAAGGGCACAGTAATCAAGGGCACAGTAATCAAGGGCACAGTTTTCAAGGGCACAGTACTGAAGGGCACAGTTATCAAGGGTACAGTTATCAAGGGTACAGTTATCAAGGGTACAGTAATCAAGGGCACAGTACTGAAGGGCACAGTTATCAAGGACACAGTTATCAAGGGCACAGTAATCAAGGGCACAGTTATCAAGGGCGCAGTTATCAAGGACACAGTTCTCAAGGTCACAGTTATCAAGGGCACAGTAATCAAGGGCACAGTTGTCAAGGCCACAGTACTGAAGGGCACAGTTATCAAGGGCACAGTAATCAAGGGCACAGTTTTCAAGGCCACAGTACTGAAGGGCACAGTTATCAAGGGTACAGTTATCAAGGGTACAGTAATCAAGGGCACAGTAATCAAGGGTACAGTTATCAAGGGCACAGTAATCAAGGGCACAGTACTGAAGGGCACAGTTATCAAGGACACAGTTATCAAGGGCACAGTAATCAAGGGCACAGTTATCAAGGGCACAGTTATCAAGGACACAGTTCTCAAGGACACAGTAATCAAGGGCACAGTAATCAAGGGCACAGTTATCAAGGACACAGTTCTCAAGGACACAGTTATCAAGGGCACAGTAATCAAGGGCACAGTTTTCAAGGCCACTGTACTGAAGGGCACAGTTATCAAGGGTACAGTTATCAAGGGTACAGTTATCAAGAGCACAGTAATCAAGGGCACAGTACTGAAGGGCACAGTTATCAAGGACACAGTTATCAAGGGCACAGTAATCAAGGGCACAGTTTTCAAGGGCACAGTACTGAAGGGCACAGTTATCAAGGGTACAGTTATCAAGGGTACAGTTATCAAGGGCACAGTAATCAAGGGCACAGTAATCAAGGACACAGTTATCAAGGACACAGTTTTCAAGGGCACAGTAATCAAGGACACAGTTATCAAGGGCACAGTTATCAAGGGCACAGTTATCAAGGGCACAGTTATCAAGGGTACAGTTATGAAGGGCACAGTAATCAAGGGCACAGTTATCAAGGGCACAGTTATCAAGGGTACAATTATCAAGGGCCCAGTAATCAAGGGCACAGTTATCAAGGGTACAGTTATCAAGGGCACAGTTATCAAGGGCACAGTTATCAAGGGCACAGTTATCAAGCGCACAGTTATCAAGGGCACAGTTATCAAGGGCACAGTTATCAAGGGCACAGTTATCAAGGGCACAGTAATGAAGGGCACAGTTATCAAGGGCACAGTTATCAAGGGCACAGTTATCAAGGGCACAGTTATCAAGGGCACAGTTATCAAGGGCACAGTTATCAAGGGCACAGTAATCAAGGGCACAGTAATCAAGGGCACAGTTATCAAGGGCACAGTTTTCAAGGGCACAGTACTGAAGGGCACAGTTATCAAGAGCACAGTTATCAAGGGCACAGTAATCAAGGGCACAGTTATCAAGGGCACAGTAATCAAGGGCACAGTTATCAAGGGCACAGTTCTCAAGGGCACAGTTATCAAGCGCACAGTTATCAAGGGCACAGTTATCAAGGGCACAGTAATGAAGGGCACAGTTATCAAGGGCACAGTTATCAAGAGCACAGTAATGAAGGGCACAGTTATCAAGGGCACAGTTATCAAGGTCACAGTTATCAAGGACACAGTTATCAAGGGCACAGTTATCAAGGGCACAGTTATCAAGGGCACAGTAATCAAGGGCACAGTTATCAAGGGCACAGTTATCAAGGGCACAGTTATCAAAGGCACAGTTTTGAAGGGCACAGTAATCAAGGGCACAGTAATCAAGGGCGCAGTTTTCAAGGGCACAGTACTGAAGGGCACAGTTATCAAGGGCACAGTAATCAAGGGCACAGTAATCAAGGGCACAGTAATCAAGGGCACAGTTATCAAGGGCACAGTAATCAAGGGCACAGTTATCAAGGGCACAGTTTTCAAGGGCACAGTTATCAAGGGCACAGTAATCAAGGGCACAGTTATCAAGGGCACAGTAATCAAGGGCACAGTTATCAAGTGCACAGTTATCAAGGGCACAGTTTTCAAGAGCACAGTTATCAAGGGCACAGTTATCAAGGGCACAGTAATCAAGGGCACAGTTATCAAGGGCACAGTTATCAAGGGCACAGTTATCAAGGGCACAGTAATCAAGATCATAGTTATCAAGGGCACAGTTTTCAAGGGCACAGTATTCAAGATCATAGTTATCAAGGGCACAGTAATCAAGGGCACAGTTTTCAACCTTATCTTTCTACGTATTATCTGAAAATTCTTTAATGATGGTTCTCTGCTTGCCGCTTTACGACTACATAGTTATATTGAATTTTTTTCTATTTTTTTTTAATATTTGAAATTAGTTTGAAAATTTAAAATTAATAGTTCTAATAGAGATTGACTTCTCCGTTCCTAATTATTTTGTGCATAGTTTATTTCCTGATAAAGTGCTTTAATCTCAAGGTTTCATAGTGGTGGTCTTTGTCTTTCCACCAAAACAACTAAATGATATACTACATTCTGGAGCTTTTAAAGAATGCTTGTCAATGATTCAAAATTTGAATGTATATTGTAATGGGTTATTATGTCACCCTCGGCTAAAACCAAACCTGTCATCTTAAAATGAACGTCGCTTTTGGCCGTTTGTCCGTATGGCCGAATATAGACGTAATTTTAAAAAAATGAAAATAAATTTTGGATTTTTTTTTTCAACAACAGTAAGTTAAGGGTCCTGTGATAGGTTAGGTGGGCAGGAAATACTCATAAAGTTTGAAAACGGTCTGAAAAAAGTTAATTGAAAGTTTCCTCTTCAAAGCTTACCGAGTAAGCCGGACGACTCAAACAGAAAACGGAACAGTACCTCACTTTTGTGAGTCGATTTAATTTCAAATTACGTTCAAATTTGGCCATAGCGCCGCGCATACCTGCCAAAAGTGACGTTATTTTTAAGATGACGAGTTGGCTAAACCACCGCTACGTCGCATGCACAGCTCGTCTCCCGCGTTCATGTCCACTGAATCTACTCTTTCCCAGAAACCCTTTAATCTTTTAAAATTGTCTTCAAAGATATCTGACGCATGAAGTTAATTTTTATCATACAACGTTTCCATGTTATTTTATATATAATTTCTTTGTGATCACTATTGCGGAATTCATTGGTTATTTCCATATTGATAATCTTTGTCAATTTGATTGTCAGGACTAAAACCAGAATACTATTGTTTCTGCACAATGAAATCACAGCAGTATGATACGTCTATGAGAAAATGTTTGCAGCGTGGCAGGGTCAAACCAGTGTCCTGGGTTCTCCCAGACGCATGCTGTACCCATGGACCATAATATGATAAAGATTTACACAACCTGGAATCTGCGAGGCCATTGGAATCTGGATGTACTGAACTGATAGCTAACCAAAGTTTCACATTAACCCACAGACACTATGAGGTATGCATTGGAGTACTCCATCAAACACTCTAGTGAAATTCTCAATGAAATCACGGTATGCACCTGATTCGATCCTGTCGTCCTGCTCCCCCCAAAAAAATCATTATTGTTTCTGGTGGGCTCAGTAACAAATTTTAACAGGACGTAGTCTACAATCACTACCAGTAAGTATTCAGCCCCTGAGTTGCAGGTCTTTAATGTCCAATTTAATCTTTTGAGGTTTAATTCTTTAATCATACACACAATAAAAATGTTGATATGATTTTCATCTTTTCGCAAAATTGTTTAATGTGTGGTTCATTCAGACTACTACTAGGGCTGACTACTAGGGCTGACTACTAGGGCTGACTACTAGGGCTGCATACTACTTCACTTAGTTGTTTCCCTTGTTTAATTCTGCCAATATGGATTCTATGTTGGTCTCTGATTTTATCTCCTCTTTTTACAAAACACTTCAGATCTACTTTCAAATAGATAGCAACTCATCTCCTTTTCTATCTGTTCAGTCGACATGAAAGATCTATTATTTCTTGATATGTAGCTGAACCAGTACATCCTTTCTGTCGACACCTGAGCATGTTACAGTGTGTCGACACCAGAGCATGTTACAGTGTGTCAAACGTTGCATTTCACATTAGTGCAAGAAGGCCATCCATCTTATTCCTCACACATTTAGATTTTGTATAACGTAACTGAAACATCTTTTCTGTACTACTATACTACTTAGTATATTATTTTTTATTTCAAAACTGTTTGTTATAGTTTATACGATATGTTTATTCCTTTCACAATTATTTATATTGGTTCCGATATTCATTATCCATCAATATCCATTGACTGTTTAAAGTAGTACATACAACTCCCTTTAATGAGTCTACAAAAACTACCACCCATTTCCTCTGGAGGTGAGCCTTGTACCACGCATATACGATGTTTGTCAACGTAAGGGTCCCAGTTACCCATGGGTGGCATGCATAGTTCATGCTAAACTTTTGGAGACGTTGACGTAACCAATCGTTCATGACCTCCACTCACTGCTGATTTTCAGCCTTGGCAAAACACCACACCTAACCAGAACCCCCATCATTATTCCTAATTAATACATTATACTTGTAACTAGTGTACTGATAGTAATTAGCATTATTCTATAACTTGTCCTCTAACAGATTTTAACGTGACACTTTACCCATAACTAGTGTGGTGACAATGTTAATCATCACCTTGTAGCTGTTACTAATGATATGATAGTGTTTAGCACTACACTGTACCTGTAACTATGCCGTAAGGAACTATTCAAACAAAGTGCCAAGCAGAGTAAACTATGTAGCACCATTAAAGTTGCAGGATATTGAAACACGAATATAGCCGGGAATCCAGCAACCTCGACTGTCCTAAATCTGTTGAAGATAAGAAACAGCCAATGATGAACTTCGACTACCTGAAGATGGACTGGATCACATAACTTCAAAACCGTGAGCCCCGGAAGCACCTTAAGGTAACCTCAAGGTGACACCAGATCCACCACAACAGAATCACGGAGGTGAAAGGACTGGCGAGACATAAGGAACAAACTAACCCTTTATTTTACGGATTTTCTCCCAGATCTTGGGGGGTGAGGAGTGTCAACCATAAGGGTGGAAAATATGAGTTCCAACTCTCAGTGCTTAGCAGTACAGATGGCTATCCAATGTTGCAACTGATGTTGCAACTGCTGTATTGTGTTCACCGTACATCTTTTGCACTGCTCTATTTCTAATTACTTTCATAATCTGTGATTGATTCTGTGGTATGTAACTGTCTACATTTCTTCTCTTAGGTGTAAGTTTTGCAGCTTCGTCTGCAATGTCATTTCCTATTATTCCCACATGATTTGGCACCCAGTTAGTTAATAAGTACCTGACGGCCTTGACGTTTGAGTGTTTGCATTAATGATATGACATTTGTTATCAGATGAATGTTGTCATGTATGTGATCTTGTTGCAAGGTTTCAATGGCGGTGTTTGAATCTGTATGTATGATAACATGTTGTCGGTGTTTAGCAAGAGCATGTCCCAAAGGCTTTTGAATGGCTAGCATCTCTGTAGAGTTGAACACCCGTTTGAGAGTTTCCAACTATTTACAGAGTTACCTGCTTTAACTGCAGCTCCGGTTTCTTGTCCCTGCTGGTCTACTGATCCATCTGTGAAGTATGTTAAGCTGTCGGATGCCAAGTTTGCTTCTATATGCATCTGTGCAATATTACGTAGCAGATGAGGATTAGTCTGGTTCTTTTTCCCTCAAGAACCATAATCTTAAAGTCTGAGCAGCGATTCCCAAAGGGCGTGCATAACAAAGTCTGCATGTATTTGGTCGACACCCCTTCTCAGTGACTATATTTGTTATATCGAATGTATTGACGGTGTTTATTACATAAAGGGGCCACCTGGTGCTATTGGAGGCTCTTCTGTCCAGAGTTAGTGCTCCAGTGAGTATATCTTTAAGTGAACTGATTCAAGGTCTAGTCAACATCTTGGTCAGCATGCATGCAGCTATAACTTTTACCCTTATTTCAATTGACGTTAGCTTGGTTTCTAGTCTTAGGTTCAATATTTAAGTCCATCTGGGAGCTCCTGTTATGACTTGTGTTGCATCATTTTGAATCACCTCAACGTTTGCCACTGGCCAGGAAAAAGAGTGAGTAAGGCAGGCGCTGCATAATCAACTAGGGAACGATTAACGTGTATATAAAACATTCTTAACACTTTGTGTTCCTCTCCTAGACAGGGCCTTGTGATTGCTCTCATTATATTTAGTCGTGATTTTGCTTTCTCCTTCAGATATTGAATTTGCTTGTTGAATGTCATTTTAAAATGTATCCACACTCCGAGATATTGGTATTGTGTAGCCCACTGAAGGTTAATGTCTTGAATGCGTAGGTGCCTGTCTGGAGTGTTGCCGCCTAGTCTCATTGTCTTAGACTTCTGTGCAGATATTTTTAGCCCTAAAATGCTGCATTCAGATATTACTTTATCTAATGCACCTTGTGCTTTATTTAGAAGTGAAGGACCTGTAATGACTAATGCTATATCATCAGCATAGCTTAGCAATTTAACCCCTTCTGTAAATGATATGGTAACAAGGTTTTCCATAAGGTTGTTAAAATGACTAGGACTGAGGACTCCTCCTTGTGGAGTCCCATTCTCATGCAAGTGGTAGTCCGACACTTATCCTTGCAACTTTACTCTGGCATACCTGTGACTTAGGTAATCTTGAATCCATCCTAGCATATTTCACTTTACACCTTTTTTAACTAAGGTGAGTAAAATTGTTTGCGGGCTTGCAAATTCGAATGCTTTTTCTAGGTCAAGGAAGATCACTATAGCTGGACCTGAGTTAACTGTTCCTAGTAATATTGCTATGCAGTTGGCAGTACCTACTCCTCTAGTGAAGCCAAATATGTGTTTATGAAGGTCTCCAGTCTTCCACAGTAGCCTATTTAAGACCATCCGTTCTGCAGTTTTACTAATGCATGATGTTAAGGAAATGGGTCTGTAATTGCCAGGTTCTTTCTGGTTAGGAATCAGTATGATGTCTGCTTTCTTCCAAGAGGGCGGTAGTTTGCCTTGCTGCTAAGATGCATTGATGACGTCCAATATTCCTTGTTCTCCAGCAGGACCTGTGTGTACGATCGTTGAGTATGTAATGTTATCAGCACCTGGTGCAGTGTCCTTACCACCTTTTTTGGCTCTGATTAGTTCTTGTTTGGTGAAGGGACAGTCACATTCGTCATTTGTAGCTATACTCTCATGAATGGCTGTCAACCTCTCATGTTTTAATTGTTCTTGTTGCCTTTTGACCATTGCAGGAAGCTGATATGAAGCCGCTACTTCTGCAAATTGAAGAGCAAGTCTCTCAGCCTCCTGCAAAGGTTGAGTACAAGTCTGTGGTCGGGCTGGTCGACCTGATATAGTTTTAATCTGACCCCTTATCTTGCCAAGATTACTATGTTTATTTAGAGTTTGACACCCCTCGAACCATCTTGCCTCCTTTACCTCTAGAAACTCGTCTTGCTTCTGATATCGCCGCTCTTAGCAGAGTTCTTCCTTCTGGTGTGGGTTTCTCTTTAAATGTTTTCTGAAGGTGTTGAGACTGTGGTTTTGTTCTTTAACTTTATTACTAAAGAACCAATTTTTCTTTTTGATGTGTTCTGTATTGCTGAGGAAGTCTTGGTTGTGGGGTTGATATAAAGCCATTGCTTGGTTACTGACTTTACTACTTATAATAATACATGGCTGGCAGCGTCCAAGCGTGGTGGTCGTCCTGCACAGACATGCCGCGTATGAAACGCAGCACATACAAACGAATGGTGCCGTTGCTATGAACATGACATCCCTCCTTTTCTTTGAAAAGATTGAATACAGGATGTCTACCATGCTTGTAGCACAAAGCAAAGTTATTGACAAAGTAAGTTATTAACATATCAAAAGATGCTGCATAGATTTTACATTAAATAAGTGCACAAAGAATTTAAACAACTTAATCTTTACCACACACGATTTCAATGTTACAAATACAAATGCAATGTTAAACAAAAATGAAAGAAACTGTACTACAAAGTTACAAAATATTGGATGAGATATTTGCATTATTCAAACAATATTAAATTCAATTTGGCATAATAAGTAAATACTTTGCATTACATAGGAACACAATTAATCAGCAAATCGCGCAAGGTGTTTATAATGACGTTTAGGACGAGAGTCCTTAAACACAAGAATTTCCCTTGATGAATTGTTTGTTGAGTTATAAATAATTTTTTGTTTATCGTTTGAACGATTTTGCACTTCATCATTTTCTACACTAGTTGGAATCACTTTGAAATAAGCCATATTACGTGTTATACTATGATCTCTATTACTAGCTGTTACCATAGTTCCTTTTACACTAATCACTTTATATGGTTTTGTATCATACGGCATATCTAGCTTTCCCTCTTTTTTTCTTTTTAACTAGAACAGTGTCTCCAACCTTTATGAATTGTTCCTTTGCACGTTGATCATGAGCAATTTTCATGTTGTCCCTGGCTAGTGCATCCTTCTGAGCGAGACGTTTATCCGTTACCTCGGCTGGCATGACAGGTAGTGAGATCCTCATAGGAAGTCCAAATAACCTAAACCTAAACAGCACATAAACCGACAGGACTAGCATCAACAGTTAGCTCAGTGTCCATTGATGGGTCAAAGTACGCAGCAGTCGCATTCTCCACTTTCACTTTCACACGCACCTTTCACAGCATCAAATGCATTTTTATCGATATCACTCCAGTACCATGATGCATTCTTTTTCCTGAGCTCACGTAGAGACTTGGTAATGGTAGCAAAATCTGGAATGAAGTAGAACTACTGGAACAGTAGTTTGCTATTCCCAGAAAACTATGTACTTCAGTGGACGTTGAAGGAGGTGCAGCATTCTTGATATCTGCAACTTTCTTAGGATCTGGAGACAGACCTTTGTCACTAAGTACATGTCCAAAGAATTCAATTTTATGTTGATTGAACTCACACTTTGCTCGGCTTAGCGTCAGATTCTTTTCTCGTAAGCGTTGCAATGTTGCACGAAGAACTTTGTCGTGTTCAGCTTGGGTACGGCCATAAACAATGATGTCATCAGACATGTTGTCAGCATTAGGTATATCTTGCAATACCTGGCTGATGATGTGCTGGAATACCTCGGCAGCACTGTTAATACCAAAACTCAGGCGCTTGTACCTATACAGACCTCGATGTGTCGTAAACGTTGTGATGAAGCGACTCTCCTCATCAAGTTCAAGCTGATGATAGCCCTTGTTTAAATCTAACTTGCTAAATACAGTTGCACCATTCAAGCGGTAAATCATATCATCTACAGTGGGTGTAGGATGGCGTTCACGCATTATTGCCTTGTTGGGAACACGCATGTTCACACAAATGCGTATCTCATCTGGATTCTTCGGCTTTGGTGGAGTGACAATTGGGCTTACCCATGGTGTTGGGTCTGTTACTGGTTGTGTCGTGACGCTGAACCTCGGTTCATTCCGAACACAGCGATTACACAACACATAACACCTTGCCTCAGCAACCGTTACTACCACCGTGTACTCCTACACACACCAGACCCTTGAGGTGTACCACTAAGTTTGTACTGAACACAATGAGTGAACATATGGAAGGTATTTAAAGGCCTTTGGGGTTTGTCATTTAATTACAAAGAATAGACTCTGACAAATAATAACATATTAACATACTCTATTAGGTCAATACACTTCCAATACCCATAGACCACTTGACCTCCGCGGTCACCACTTGCACTCATAACTTCCCCCTACGTCCCTAATACGGAATGATTACTACAACGCTCCACACCCGGTTAGTCTTACATTCAATACTCACATACTGCAGACTTAACTTGGTCACTAAGATCACAACAGGCTCTCACATAGCTGTCTGCTACACTTCGCTGCTGCCACAAACGGAGACCCCAGAGGACTTGCCAGTTCCACTCCCACAACCAGACTGTCTCCAGCCAGACATGGCCTCAACCATTTCACCCCGCCTCTCAAGGAAGGTATAATCCGATTAACCTTATCCCTAGAAGCGGTAACCTTGTTCCTAGACGCCTGAGTCCTCTTTCCACGAATTATTAGTTTGGCTAAGCAGCTGAGGTCTTAATCCCTTGACCTTTCTTAGATATGTGATCCATAGTCTTTCTACTTAACATGTACTTCCAATCATCATTCGTTAAGTGTTGTAGTAATGATCCTCTAGCTAATAATTCCTACTAACTTGTGGATTACAACACCACTCCCCTCCTTAAACACGCATATGTCCCCATATGCATCATTGCAATGGTTCCATTGGTGCAAGGACCTGGAGGATGCACCCACCATATGTGTACAACTAAAAATTCATCCAATAAGTTCATCATACACACGATGAAATAAATTAAAATTTTCCCCGACATGACTCACAACACTTCTCCAACATATACATTATATTCACATCATAGCACAGGTAAAATAGTCTGTAATAATTTTTCCCATCTCCAACAATGCACATATACCTAAACTGCTGACATATTATTACATACAAACATAACCATAAAATTACATGGACCAGAATGCTGGCACTTAAACAGAAATGACACTAGTCATTAATATATACACAACACATATATATCTAAGGTTCTTCATCCTTAGTAACAAGTTAATTATAATTTAACATCTTGCCCTGTACTGTTTACATAAGGCTTACAATGATCACACAATGTTTCACTGGCCTCCTCCACAATTGGCAGCATCACTTCTCTTGTCTTCGTGTCCCATGGTTGCTAGGTCATAGATCCTCCATGACCCAGACAAAACCCAGGCTGTCCAGCCTGGTGAATGTTGTCAATGTCCCATCGTTGCTCTGAGCTAACGTGATCCTGGCCTCCAGAGCAACGGAGATTCCTACCCCAGGGTCATGTCCCCTCGGGTCTGTGCTGACGTCTCGTTCCAGGGCACCAATCCCAGAACGCTGTAGATGCCTCACAGCTCTCTGGTCATCCTTCCTTACTGTGCTCACAGCTGTAGCACATTACTCTAGGCCATCTGCCCAGAGTGTGTCTACCTGTATTCATACCTTCCCGACCGCTGTACCTGCAAAATATTCCCTCGGAGCCCCCTGGCTCGATCCCATTATTACATGACACCCCCTCGGCTCCTTACTCTCTCCCCGTATATAGCCTGAGCGCAGCTGCAAAGCCATTGCAGCTGGCCCTTATCCCTGCTTTGATGTCAGGGGGCGAATTTCGCCTATAACGTCACGTTGGCTTCACTTCCTCCCCCTTTTTTTCTAGAATAACTGAGTGTAGCCTCATAGCTTCCCTTCTACTCTACCTGAAGCTCTGTGACATGATCCCGGGGGACCTTCTCATGCCTAACACTCAGTAATGGTGCCGATGAGGTAATATACAGTATATACATACACATACATTATCACAATAAATACCTCATTAAAATAATTTCACAACTAATGTCACTAAAGCATCATACTGCCACTGGCTCGCCTCTAGCGAGATTCCTGTAACAACTTAATTAATGAGAAATTAATGTATGTACTTGGCTCGTCCACTGGAACCACCAACACCTGAAATTTTGAAATTCTACCTTGTAATCTTATCCATAAGACTTACCCACTCCGACTTAATTAATGAAAATTTTAATGAAAATATTGAATTTTTATTAGTCATTTATGAGTCTTGCTAGAGATATCGACTTGGCTCGCCTACTGCAGCCACCAACTCCTGCAATTATCCACATTTCATCTTATCCATAAGACTTACCCACTCCGACACACCATTACCTCTGGTCATCCCTACCACTGATGACCTCAATATAATGCCACACATCCTCACAACCACTTCCTGCGTACTAACGCACCGAACTTGCTACGCCAATACTCACCTTACCGACCACTACCTGGCGCCCCTGCGCCACCATATACTCCACAACACCACACTCCATACCAGGCGTCCAAACGCCACTACACTACACCACCCAATTGCGTCCCCAACGCCATCAACCCCCGGCTTCCCCAACGCCCTCAACACAACACACGGCGTCCCCAACGCCCTCAACACAACACACGGCGTCCCCAACGCCCTCAACACAACACACGGCGTCCCCAACGCCCTCAACACACACACAGCGTCTTCAACGCCCTCAACACAACACACGGCGTCCCCCAACACCATTACCACCACAGGCATATGCCTTGCGCCAGAGCGCATCAAAACACCACGAGACGTCACCACCAATAAGTAACCAGACGCCACACACACACTCCCTTTTCTCTCGTAATCCGTTAATTACCTGACCAACACTCGTCAGGCATAATTTCTTGTGTAGTGGCCACCCGCCACACTCTACCACCTGCGTTAACATACTTCAACGCTAATGTCTACAATACACCCGGTGTTACAACAACCAGTTATGCTACACCTTGGCGCTACAATGCCAACAATGTCATCCACTATACTACATCCATGATATCAACAGTCAAAACATGCACATTTCACTACAGTAAATACTATGCATTACGCTGGCGTTTAATAAGCCACTACACGTGCATTACTCTACAAAACCCGGCGTACAAACGCCAACACACGACCATGCACTACTCCCGGCGCCACACACCCCCACCAACGGGACACGCTCCCCGTGTCCCAAGGTAACACTCTCCATAATGCTACCTGTACCCACAAAAAAATCTCCATGGACCTCTCCACGGTACACTAGACGTCGAACCCGTGACGTCAAATTACGCATCGCTCGCTATGCCAAGGCGTCCATAATTCACTGCGCCTATTTTCTGTATCTACGTCTGACAACGCCGGAACTTGCTCAAATCTTTACGTAATATTTAATTATCTTTAAAATATTCGATCTACACTTTACATGATATTTAATTGACTTCAAACTACGTAGTTTTCACGCTTGCTTTGTCCTTTGCAACGGTTTCTCACTATTACCACAATACCAACGATATATAACAAGCTCCAAGGTGCGGCTCGCTTGGCCCACCCATCGCTTGGCCCGCACATGGCCCACGCTGGCCCACGCTGGCCCACATTCACCCGCGCTAGTTTCCCTCGCCACTCTGTATAATCCTCACTACGAACACTGCACTTGTTTTGGTTCCCGATGATTCAGTGGTCCAGACTTGCATCTTAGTCGTCTCTCGTTGCGGGAATCTGGAAAGAAAGAAATAAACCCCACATGTGCCCCACAATGGCCTAGTTCCTTTAATTAACTAACTCCTCTGACCTGGTCTCACCTGACCCTTCTTTCCTCCGTCTAGTAACCACCATTCTCACCACAACCCGACGTCTACCATTTCCCGAACATTCCCTCACCAACTAAACCAGTAACACACATCCTTCATCTCTCACAGTGTTCCAAAACCTGTTTGCGCTGCCACCAAATATGTCGTTTCATTTAATTACACAGAATAGACTCTGACAAATAATAACATATTAACATACTCTATTAGGTCCATACACTTCCAATACCCATAGACCACTTGACCTCCGCGGTCACCACTTGCACTCGTAACTTCCCCCTACGTCCCTAATACGGAATGATTACTACAATGCTCCACACCCGGTTAGTCTTACATTCAATACTCACATACTGCCGACTTAACTTGGTCACTAAGATCACATCAGGCTCTCGCATAGCTGTCTGCTACACTTCGCTGCTGCCACAAACGGAGACCCCGGAGGACTTGCCAGTTCCACTCCCACAACCAGACTGTCTCCAGCCAGACATGGCCTCAACCATTTCACCCCGCCTCTCAAGGAAGGTATAATCCGATTAACCTTATCCCTAGAAGCGGTAACCTTGTTCCTAGAAGCCTGAGTCCTCTTTCCAGGAATTATTAGTTTGGCTAAGCAGCTGAGGTCTTAATCCCTTGACCTTTCTTAGATATGTGATCCATAGTCTTTCTACTTAACATGTACTTCCAATCATCATTCGTTAAGTGTTGTAGTAATGATCCTCTAGTTAATAATCCCTACTAACTTGTGGATTACAACAGTTGAATGATATCTAGTTCCATCAGCCTATCCAGTTAGGCATCGACTTTCTTGCGAGTATGGAATCCATAAGCATTGCACTCTTTGACTTAACAGTGAAGACTTAACACAGACTTTGACTCTGCAATGAAAGTTCCAATCACTGGCAAGGCTACCTTTGAAGCATAGGCAGTGGCCTTACCATTGTAGTTTTCAAGATTTGGGAACTGTTTTTTGAATTTCTCATATTGACATTCAGCAATGGTGTCAATGTTTGATCCAGTGTCAATGAGAACTTTGAGACAAATACCAGCAATGTATACTATAGTCTCTATGTTGTTTGGAAGATCATTCCATTCTGTGATTGCTTGTTCTCTATAAGTATAATCACATTCACTGTCATCTGAGACTGGTTGTAATGACATGTTGTCTTGTACATTATTAACATTCTGGATATGAGGTGCAATATTGTGTTTACCACCTCGACCCCTATGACCTGATCCTCGTACAGTGCTTTTATTCACTGACTGTGGTTTCTTTAGTGCGGAACGACACATAGCACCAAAATGACCTAGTTTTCCACACTCATAGCACTTCTTACCTTGAGCAGGACAACCATTACCTTGGTGTGGGTAGTCTCCTCCACAAATGTAACATTTATTGTTGACACCCTCTGATGTGGGTCGTTGTGACTGCTTGAGTCTTGTTCCATGACTCCAGTTGTGATGTGGTTCTCGGCTCAATTTGCTGTTGGGTTTGCCATGATATCTTCTTTGATCACAGTGTCCTCCCTGAACCTTACGTACCTCATCACTGTTAGTAACAGTGGCAGAACCGTTATTGGCACTGCACTCCATGACACGAGCATCACGTGCAGCATCTTCCATTCGACGAGCCATATCCAGTATCTTGGTAAGAGAACTTTCATCATCAACAAGTTCTAGAGCTCTTCGACGGAGACGTGTAGATGTGCATGTTTCAATTATTTGCGGTTTGATTTCTTTGTCAATATCAGCAAACTCACAATGGGCTGCTAAACCCTGCAGACGTGTGTGGTACTGATCTTCAGTTTCATTAGAGAGTTGTTTGCCTCTCCTGAAGTGCATAGTTTCCATAGCAGTGTTTCGTCTAGGTTTGAAATGCTCAGATAATTTGGCTTTGGCAAATGTCACAATCTTTGTCACCACCAGTGTCTTTCAGTGTGTCAAAGATGTCACAAACTCTATCACCTGCATAATGAAGTAGAAAGGCACGCTTTCTTTCAGCACTTTTGATGTCTGAGACTATTAACAAATTTTCAAACCCTTTAAGCCATTTGGTCCACCTCTGTGATAGGTTTGTCTGGTCACAGTCAGGATCAAATGCAGGAAACTGAGGTATATTTGCCATTTTTACTGTATAAATGTAAACTTATCACTTAAATGTTCCTCAGAATATGAAACACTTCCTGCACTGTGTATGTTAACTAAGAATTTACTGTAATTACTTTAATTTTGCAAAGCACACAAGCATTTTAATGCAAAAGTTCACAACAGTGCACAATACAGCAGCAACGGACCTCTGTCCTGGCCTGAGGGGGTTGGGGTTTATGGAACTTAAACCTCCAAAGAGAGCTCTGCTTGCTGCACCAGACTGTTACTTGCGTACAGGCAGACAATGTCCCCCAACCACTCTCTGCCAGAACAGACAACCGACCTCGGCAGCCACACTCCCGCTACCCTCGGTTGACCAACAATGAACACTGAAGTGCTTGAAATTTACTCAGATCACCTTGTATGCCTCTTGATCTCGGAGGGGGTTCAGCATCACACGTTTAGGGGGTGCTGCTCCAACACTGGCCTCGTTGTCCCGTGTACACACCCTACTTGAGCCGCCACGACTCCCCACTCTCTCCTCATTTGGTATGATCTCCTAAATCCTCCCTTTTACGAATTAGAATTTTCTGCCACCCTGTCTGCAGCCGTGATCCTTTCTCTCTCTGAAACACCAGAAACACCTGGGCTGAAACACCAGAAACACCTGGGCTGAAACACCTGGGCTGAAACACCAGAAACACCTGGGCTGAAACACCTGGGCTGAAACACCTGGGCTGAAACACCAGAAACACCTGGGCTGAAACACCAGAAACACCTGGGCTGAAACACCAGAAACACCTGGGCTGAAACACCAGAAACACCTGGGCTGAAACACCAGGGCTGAAACACCAGAAACACCTGGGCTGAAACACCAGAAACACCTGGGCTGAAACACCAGAAACACCTGGGCTGAAACACCAGAAACACCTGGGCTGAAACACCAGGGCTGAAACACCAGAAACACCTGGGCTGAAACACCAGAAACACCTGGGCTGAAACACCAGAAACACCTGGGCTGAAACACCAGGGCTGAAACACCAGAAACACCTGGGCTGAAACACCAGGGCTGAAACACCAGAAACACCTGGGCTGAAACACCAGGGCTGAAACACCAGAAACACCTGGGCTGAAACACCAGAAACACCTGGGCTGAAACACCAGAAACACCTGGGCTGAAACACCAGGGCTGAAACACCAGAAACACCTGGGCTGAAACACCAGAAACACCTGGGCTGAAACACCAGAAACACCTGGGCTGAAACACCAGAAACACCTGGGCTGAAACACCAGGGCTGAAACACCAGAAACACCTGGGCTGAAACACCAGAAACACCTGGGCTGAAACACCAGAAACACCTGGGCTGAAACACCAGAAACACCTGGGCTGAAACACCAGAAACACCTGGGCTGAAACACCAGAAACACCTGGGCTGAAACACCAGGGCTGAAACACCAGAAACACCTGGGCTGAAACACCAGAAACACCTGGGCTGAAACACCAGAAACACCTGGGCTGAAACACCAGAAACACCTGGGCTGAAACACCAGAAACACCAGGGCTGAAACACCAGAAACACCTGGGCTGAAACACCAGAAACACCTGGGCTGAAACACCAGAAACACCTGGGCTGAAACACCAGAAACACCTGGGCTGAAACACCAGAAACACCTGGGCTGAAACACCAGGGCTGAAACACCAGAAACACCTGGGCTGAAACACCAGAAACACCTGGGCTGAAACACCAGAAACACCTGGGCTGAAACACCAGAAACACCTGGGCTGAAACACCAGAAACACCAGGGCTGAAACACCAGAAACACCTGGGCTGAAACACCAGAAACACCTGGGCTGAAACACCAGAAACACCTGGGCTGAAACACCAGAAACACCTGGGCTGAAACACCAGAAACACCAGGGCTGAAACACCAGAAACATTTGCATAAATATTCCCCAACACAAGAAGAAGTCAATCTCTCACCTTACACTGCGTCTTACACGCCAATAATCATTCAAGCACTTCCTTTATACATTAATGTGTATCCACCATAAACCTCTGTTCTGCTCCTGGAGGCCCACTACCATATATATCTCGAGGTCCTCCAAAATACTCAAAAGGCTCTTCTGCAGTTCTCCCAAAACTGCTGCACAATGACGTCCTCTTCAAACACCAGTGAAGCTTCACCACTGATTCCCCCGAGACACGTGAAACTCTTCTTCACTGCTCCTTTACATCACTTCAGGTCAACTCCTCACTATGGAGTTCTGCTCTCCCACAGATTTTAGCATACACTCCTCCAGCCTCGAAGTTCTATTAATTTCTTCCCAAACAAACCTACAATTCCGTTACCATGCCAATAAAAATGTTTCCTTACTAAAACATAATTAACTGTATTCACAAAAAGTAAAACTCCTCCATCCTCCATCCCTTGAAACTCTAACACGTCCCAATGACAGTACTCCCCCGCCCTGGGCGAGTCTATCTTCGACGTGTCCAGACATGCTGCTGGCCGCCTCTGCCAGCCGGGGGCTTCCCCCCCTCAGTCATCCACTGATCTTCGTCGAAGGAGGATGTATCACTCCTCCCTCCAATATGTTCTCCTATCTTTTACTTTCTTATTTCAGCTTACTGCCTTAATAAAATACCTATACTATATACATAAACACTTGCCATGATCACTGGGCACACGATCAAACACAGGCGACCACTGCAACAACTTTTATATTAGCTTACCACAGACTTTATGTCTCAGGGCGCTCAGGTCCTGGTCCTCACAATGGCGCCCACACAGGTCGCCCACAAAATCTCTATAGGACTGTCTCACAAGGCTTCTTCTAGTCCTGACTTGAGCACTTTAAGTCGTCCTCAGGCTTCACACGTAAACTCCTGCTTGATTACCTCCTCTTGTAGGAGCACACAACTAGAGGATCCTTCTTTGCCAGGAGCTCATACCCAATACAATCCTCTCTCACGACCTCTGTTGCTCATGTGAGGTCGAGATGTACGTCCGAGCCTCACATCATGTCAGCAAAGTATCGACATCTCATGTCATGTCCCTTATTTACATGTTCATCCTCTGCTCATGCTTTTAAACTATTCACTGTCATTTGTCAAGTATTTAATATATCTATATATCTATATTTAATATATCCATATATCTATACTTCCTCTGACCTCTCAATCAGGTCCAGATCGCCGAATGACTCTCATCGGGGTTGACTCGTTCTTCAGGTTACCTGGGGTCACAACACCTCTTACCTAGCCTTGTGTACATGAGGTGTTGTTCTAACTCACACCTGCACAGCAGTTGTCAGCAATGTTGTTTTATGAGTTTTCAGCTGTCTGTCAACACATTCAGCTGAACTGTCAACACAGCAGACAGTTCACAGCTTAATCAGCATGAAGAATTGTGTAGCACAGACCATCGTTTTGAACACAAAACATCAGTTGTGTACACAGCATCAGCATATTGAAATCTCACTTTGTACTGAAGGAAAAAACAGAAACTCTGTGCCAGCCACTCGCCACGGTGTATATCAAATCACTGGTGACAGGTGAACTGCCAAACATTTGGAAGACGGCCAATGTAGTCCCGATATTCAAGAAGGGTGATAGACATGAGGCACTGAACTTCAGGCCAGTGGCACTAACTTGCATACCATGCAAAGTGATGGAGAAGATTGTGCAAAAAACGCTAGTGGAACATCTGGAGCAGAAGAACTTTGTATCACAACATCAGTATTGGTGTTCCCCAGGGCAGCATACTTGGCCCTCTCCTCTTTCTCATCTACATTAATGACCTTCCAAATGCCTCCCAACATCTCAAACCAATTCTATTTGCTGACGACACGACCTTCATTTACTCCAGTCCTGACCCCCTTGCTCTAAATGTCACAGTGAATACTGAGCTAAATAAAGTCCATCACTGGCTAACTGCCAACAAACTCACCCTCAATATTGACAAAACTTTCTATATTTTGTTTGGCAATAAATCTTCAAAATCAAATAAATCTCAAAATAAACAATAACCAAATTTGTAACAAAGTAGATGGCAAATTCTTTGGCGTTCTCATTGACCAGAAGCTGAATTTCCAGGGACACATTCTAAATATATCAAAAAAAGTTTCAAAAACTGTTGGCATTCTTTCTAAGATCAGATATTATGTACCTCGCCCTGCCCTGGTGACACTCTATTACTCTCTCATCTATCCTTATCTCTACTATGGTATTTGTGCTTGGGGTTCTACTACCCAAAATTATTTACGTCCTCTAATTACTCAACACAAAGCTGCTATTAGGACAATATCCAACTCTGGCCCCAGACATCACTCGGTACCCTTACTCAAATCTCTGAATATGTTAGATATTAAGTCACTGCACATTCTCTCATGTGTACTTTATATATATAAAACGCTGAACTGTAATGTCAATCCTGACCTTAATAGCTTCCTAGATGATTGTAACAGATCCCATGAGCACCACACCAGAAACAAATACCTATTTGATATTCCAAGAGTACGACTTAATCAAACTAGAAATGCTCTTCAAATCAAGGGACCCAGAATGTGGAATGACCTTCCCAATCATGTTAAAGACTGTACCTCTCCCAACCAGTTTAAGATAAAAACTAAGTACTACCTAATTAACTTAATGTAACCTACCTCACCCCTAAATGAGGTAGGGGTGAGGTAGGTTACATTATCACCATGTCTCTACATGGGTCGTAGGTTGCGACCCATGTCAACCCATGTCTACGATTTTAAACAATGCTGCATGTAATCAAATTGTATTTTTGTTTGTTTTTTCTGCCATGTTCCCCCCCCCCTTTTTTCATTTTTTTTTTCTTATTTTTTTTCTGAACACAATTTATACTTTAATCTCAATTAGTATTAAGTTTTAGTCTTAGTGTTTTTCCTGCCCTAAACGCTTTGCGTAATAGTGGCTTTAGGCATTGTATGTACTAGCTCTATCTATAAATCCATCAACTTTTGTATCTTACCTTGTATGTATGTACTTTACCTGAATAAATATTTGTATTTCTATTTGTATAATATGGATTCAGGGATGGCAGAACACTCCTCACAGGATTGACTGAATTCTATGACCAGGCAACAAAAATCAGGCAAGAAAGAGAGGAATGGGCAGACTGCATATTTTTGGATTGCCAGAAAGCCTTTAACACAGTACCATATAAGAGACTAGTGCACAAACTGAAGATGCAGGCAGGAGTGAAAGGGAAGGTACTCCACTGGATAAGGGAGTACCTAAGCAATAGAAGACAGAGAGTCACTGTGAGGAATGAGGTCTTAGAGTGGCGAGGCATTACCAGTGGAGTCCCTCAGGGATCAGGTTTTGGACCTATACTCCCTTTGGACCTATATGCTTTCTGATAAATGAATTTGATTTCCCAGATTTAATATTTTTTTTTTGCAGGAATATTCCTGCGCGGGCCCTAAGCCTCTGGCTGGCCCACTAAGTGTTGCTTGTTTCTGTTTTACTTAGGCGGAATATGAGTATTTATGACTCGTAAGGTCACTTCAGTAAGATTTTGCCATGTGTGTGTCATGTTCACAGAAAACGGTACCATCCGTTTTCTATGTGCGGCGAGTCAGACGCCAGAGAAGGTAAACAAGAGCTTACAGGACGCCCCGCCAAGCTTGGTAGCTAGTAGTCATGTAATCGTTTATAAGTATTAAAGTCAGTAACCAAGCAATGGCTTTATATCAACCCTACAACCAAGACTTCCTCAGTAACACACAACACCACATTGGCGACGAGGATGAACTGTGAACGCAGGTATTTGTTCAGTTTAAAACACAAGGGAGAAGCATGCTGTCTCGCCCCGGAGGAGGAGGGAAGTCGTGCTGTCTGTGAGCATCATACCCAATGCTGTGTGCTAACCGATGCTGTGTGCTAACCAATGCTGTGTGCTACCCAAGCTGTGCTGACAAGCTGTGTACTGAGGAATCTGGAATCTGCTGACGCTGTGTACGAAACGACGCTTTGATGCTGTATACAAAACCCGATGTTTTGTATACGAAACGCGCTCTGTGCTACAATTCTTCACGCTGTGAACTGACTGCTGTGCCAACTGCTGCACCAACTGCTAACTACTGCTGTGCCAACTGCTGCACCAACTGCTGCCAACTGCTGCACCAACTGCTAACTACTGCTGTGCCAACTGCTGCCAACTGCTGCACCAACTGCTAACTACTGCTGTGCCAACTGCTGACAACTGCTGTGCTGCTGCTGTGAGCAGGAACAGCACATGTACACAGGGGCTAGGTAAGAAGTCAGTTGCTGCTGTATTGTGCACTGTTGTGAACTTTTGCCTTAAAATGCTTGTGTGCTTTGCAAAATTAAAGTAATTATAGTGAATTCTTAATTAACATATACAGTGCAGTAAGTGTTTAATATTCTGAGGAACATTTAAGTGATAAGTTTACATTTATACAGTAAAAATGGCAAATATACCTCAGTTTGATCCTGACTGAGACCAGACAAACCTGTCACAGAGGTGGACCAAATGGCATAAAAGGTTTGAAAATTTGTTGATAGTCTCAGACATCAAAAGTGCTGAAAGAAAGCGTGCCTTTCTACTTCATTATGCAGGTGATAGAGTTTGTGACATCTTTGACACACTGAAAGACACTGGTGGTGCCAAAGATTATGACATTGCCAAAGCCAAATTATCTGAGCATCTCAAACCAAGACAAAACACTGCAATGGAAACTATGCACTTCAGGAGAGGCAAACAACTCTCTAATGAAACTGAAGATCAATACCACAGACGTCTGCAGGGTTTAGCAGCCCATTGTGAGTTTGCTGATGTTGACAAAGAAATCAAACCGCAAATAATTGAAACATGCACATCTACACGTCTCCGTCGAAGAGCTCTAGAACTTGTTGATGATGAAAGTTCTCTTACCAAGATACTGGATATGGCTCGTCGAATGGAAGATGCTGCACGTGATGCTCGTGTCATGAAGTGCAGTGCCAATAACGGTTCTGCCACTGTTACTAACAGTGATGAGGTACGTAAGGTTCAGGGAGGACACTGTGATCAAAGAAGATATCATGGCAAACCCAACAGCAAATTGAGCCGAGAACCACATCACAACTGGAGTCATGGAACAAGGCTCAAGCAGTCACAACGACCCACATCAGAGGGTGTCAACAATAAATGTTACAATTGTGGAGGAGACTACCCACACCAAGGTAGTGTTTGTCCTGCTCAAGGTAAGAAGTGCTATGAGTGTGGAAAACTAGGTCATTTTGGTGCTATGTGTCGTTCCGCACTAAAGAAACCACAGTCAGTGAATAAAAGCACTGTACGAGGATCAGGTCATAGGGGTCGAGGTGGCAAACACAATATTGCACCTCATATCCAGAATGTTAATAATGTACAAGACAACATGTCATTACAACCAGTCTCAGATGACAGTGAATGTGATTATACTTATAGAGAACAAGCAATCACAGAATGGAATGATCTTCCAAACAACCCAGAGACTATAGTATACATTGCTGGTATTTGTCTCAAAGTTCTCATTGACACTGGATCAAATATTGACACCATTGCTGAATGTCAATATGAGAAATTTAAAAAAAGAGTTCCCAAATCTTGAAAACTACAATGGCAAAGCCACTGCCTATGCTTCAAAGGTAGCCTTGCCAGTGATTGGAACTTTCACTGCAGAGATTAAGTCTAAGAGTGCAATGCTCACTACTACATTCCATGTTGTTAGGAATGCAAAGGAGTCTCTACTCAGTTACAAGACTTCAACCAAATTGGGGTTACTTCAGCTTTCTAATGCTGTAGCAGTGGAATCTGCAAACAATGTTGATGCTATTGTTGCTGAATTTTCTGATCGATTTAAATCCATAGGTTGTTATACTGATAGCAAAGTACATCTGCATATCAACCCAGATGTAATTCCAGTTGCCCTACCACATCGCCGACAACCATTCCATACTCGCAAGAAAGTCGATGCCGAACTGGATAGGCTGATGGAACTAGATATCATTGAACCAGTAACAGACCCAACACCATGGGTAAGCCCAATTGTCACTCCACCAAAGCCGAAGAATCCAGATGAGATACGCATTTGTGTGAACATGCGTGTTCCCAACAAGGCAATAATGCGTGAACGCCATCCTACACCGACTGTAGATGATATGATTTACCGCTTGAATGGTGCAACTGTATTTAGCAAGTTAGATTTAAACAAGGGCTATCATCAGCTTGAACTTGATGAGGAGAGTCGCTTCATCACAACGTTTACGACACATCGAGGTCTGTATAGGTACAAGCGCCTGAGTTTTGGTATTAACAGTGCTGCCGAGGTATTCCAGCACATCATCAGCCAGGTATTGCAAGATATACCTAATGCTGACAACATGTCTGATGACATCATTGTTTATGGCCGTACCCAAGCTGAACACGACAAAGCTCTTCGTGCAACATTGCAACGCTTACGAGAAAAGAATCTGACGCTAAGCCGAGCAAAGTGTGAGTTCAATCAACATAAAATTGAATTCTTTGGACATGTACTTAGTGACAAAGGTCTGTCTCCAGATCCTAAGAAAGTTGCAGATATCAAGAATGCTGCACCTCCTTCAACGTCCACTGAAGTACATAGTTTTCTGGGAATAGCAAACTACTGTTCTCGCTTCATTCCAGATTTTGCTACCATTACGAAGCCTCTACGTGAGCTCCTGAAGAAAAATGCATCATGGTACTGGAGCGATATTGAGCAAAATGCATTTGATGCCGTGAAAGATGCACTAGTAGAGAATGCGACTGCTGCATACTTTGATCCGTCGATGGACACTGAGTTAACTGTGGATGCTAGTCCTGTTGGTTTAGGTGCTGTTTTAGCCCAACACAAACCTGGTCAACCAGATTCCAGAGTAGTAATTGCCTACGCCAGCCGTTCTCTCGCAGATGTTAAGCAACGATACAGTCAGACAGAGAAGGAAGCTCTTGCTCTTGTATGGGGCTGTGAACACTTCAATGTGTATCTGCTTGGTGCACCCTTCACCACGATAGTCACTGACCACAAACCGTTGGAGACCATCTTCAATAATCCAAAGTCCAAACCACCAGCTGGCATTGAGAGATGGGGTCTTCGTCTGCAACCATACAACTTTACGGTGAAATACAAGCCGGGTGCAGGTAATCCTGCTGATTACATCAGTCGACATCCTGCCAACAGTTTCACCATCACCAAGCATCAGCAAGTTGCCGAGGAATATGTACACTCTGTAACCTGTGATGCAGTCCCTAAGGCTCTCACTCTTGATGAAATCCGTACTGCAACCCTAGAGGACCCAACTCTGCAAGCAACAGTGGATGCATTGACTAAGAAAAGTTTCCACGCATCCCACCCTCAGGAGTTGACCAAGATGCATTCAAAGCACTTGAACGCATCCAGACAGAATTAAGTGTTACGCAACAACGCGACACTGTGCTGCGAGGTACTCGTATCGTTATTCCAGCTGTTCTCCAGCAACGTGCTCTGAAGCTTGCACATCAAGGACACCAAGGTCTTGTTAGGACCAAACAGCTGCTACGAGAAAAGGTGTGGTTTCCTGGCATTGATCGTCAAGCAAAGGATATGCATGATGCCTGTGTCCCTTGCCAAGCTGCAGTGGATACTTCAAGACCAACACCTCTACAACCTTCACCACTACCTGCTGCACCATGGACGGAAGTATCGATGGACTTCTGCGGACCACTACCAACTGGAGAGTACTTGATGGTAGTCATTGAGGATCACTCACGTTATCCAGAAGTAGAAATCATCACTTCCACATCTGCAAAGGCTGTCATCCCGAAACTCGACAAGATCTTTTCGAACTTTGGCATTCCTGAAGTTGTCAAGACGGACAATGGACCGCCATTCAATGGACAAGACTTTGTCAACTTTGCTGAGCATATTGGATTCAAACACCGCCGTGTGATGCCACTACATCCTCAAGCAATTGGAGAAGTCGAGAGATTCATGCAACCTCTCATGAAAGCGGTACGCTGTGCTCATGCCGAAGGACGATCCTGGAAACAAGCTATGTATGCTTTTGTCAGGAACTACCGTGCAACACCGCATGGAACACTGGGCAAGTCGCCTGGTGAACTCTTATTTGGACGTCCTATGAGGATCTCACTACCTGTATGCCAGCCGAGGTAACGGATAAACGTCTCGCTCAGAAGGATGCACTAGCCAGGGACAACATGAAAATTGCTCATGATCAACGTGCAAAGGAACAATTCATAAAGGTTGGAGACACTGTTCTAGTTAAAAAGAAAAAAAGAGGGAAAGCTAGATATGCCGTATGATACAAAACCATATAAAGTGATTAGTGTAAAAGGAACTATGGTAACAGCTAGTAATAGAGATCATAGTATAACACGTAATATGGCTTATTTCAAAGTGATTCCAACTAGTGTAGAAAATGATGAAGTGCAAAATCGTGTAAAAGAAAAAGAAAAAATGAGTTATAACTCAATAAACAATTCATCAAGGGAAATTCTTGTGTTTAAGGACTCTCGTCCTAAACGTCATTATAAACACCTTACGCGATTTGCTGATTAATTGTGTTCCTATGTAATGCAAAGTATTTACTTATTATGCTAAACTAAATTTAATATTGTTTGAATAATGCAGATTTCTCATTCAATATTTTGTAACTTTGTATTACAGTTTCTTTCATGTTTGTTTAACATTGCATATGTATTTTTAACATTGAAATCCTGTGTGGTAAAGATTAAGTTGTTTAAATTCTTTGTGTGCTTAATTAATGTTAAATGTATGCAGTATCTCTTGATATGGTAATAACTTACTTTGTGTCAATAACTTACTTTGTGTCAATAACTTTGCTTTGTGCTACAAGCATGGTAGACATCCTGTATTCATTCTTTTTAAAGAAAAGGAGGGATGTAATGTTCACAGAAAACGGTACCATCCGTTTTCTATGTGCGGCGAGTCAGACGCCAGAGAAGGTAAACAAGAGCGTACAAAACGCCCGCCAAGCTTGGTAGTTAGTAGTCATGTAATCGTTTATAAGTATTAAAGTCAGTAACCAAATAAATAAATAAATGTTTATTTAGGTAAGGTACATACATACAAGAAATATTTACAAAGATTGGTGGACTTATAGATAGAGCTAGTACATACAATGCCTAAAGCCACTATTACGCAAAGCGTTTCGGGCATGAAAAACTTAAATGACTAAAGCTAAATACTAATTGAGCATAAAGAGTAAAATGAAAACATGAAATGAAAACATAGCTGAAAAAGCAGCACAAATACAATTCTGTCGACAAACAGCGCTCTTTAAAAAAACCAGACATTGGTTGACAATAGAAGGGTAAGGTAGGTTACAGGGAATTTATTAGGTATAGCTTCGTTTTTATCTTAAACTGGTTGAGAGAGGTACAGTCTTTAACATGGTTGGGAAGGTCATTCCACAATCTGGGTCCCTTGATTTGTAGAGCATTTCTAGTTTGATTAAGTCGTACTCTAGGAATATCAAAACTGTATTTATTTCTGGTGTGGTGCTCATGGGTTCTGTTACAACCTTCTATGAAGCTTTTGAGGTCAGGATTGACATTAAAGTTTAGCGTTTTATATATGTATAATACACATGAGAGAATGTGCAGTGACTTAATGTCTAACTTATTCAGAGATTTGAGTAGGGGTACGAGTGATGTCTGGGGCTAGAGTTGGATATTGTCCTAATAGCAGCTTTGTGTTGAGTAACTAGAGGAAGTAAATGATTTTGGGTAGTAGAGCTCCAAGCACAAATACCATAGTTGAGATATGGATAGATAAGGGAGTAATAGAGAGTCGCCACGGCAGGGCGGGGTACATAATATCTGATCTTAGAAAGAATGCCAACAGTTTTTTGAAACCTTTTTTTGATATAATTAGAATGTGTCCCTGGAAATTCAGCTTGTGGTCAATGAGAATGCCAAGGAATTTGCCATCTAATTTGTTACAAATTTGGGTATTGTTTATTTTGAGATTTATTTGATTAGAGGATTTATTGCCAAACAGAATATAGAAAGTTTTGTCAATGTTAAGTGTGAGTTTGTTGGCAGTTTGCCAAAGATGGACTTTATTTAGCTCAGTATTTACTATGGCATTTAGAGCAAGGGGGTCAGGACTGGAGTAAATGAAGGTTGTGTCGTCAGCAAATAGAATTGGTTTGAGGTGTTGGGAGGCATTTGGAAGGTCATTAATGTAGATGAGAAAGAGGAGAGGGCCAAGTATGCTGCCTGAGGAACACCAATGTTTATGGGTAGGGTGGGAGAAATTGATTTATTCACAGAAACATACTGGAGCCTGTCAGTAAGGTAAGATTTGAGGTATTGCAGGGAGTGACCTCTGACTCCATAATGATGTAGCTTAAGAAGAAGGTTTTGGTGGTTGACAGTGTCAAAAGTTTTACGCAGGTCCATAAATAACCCAACAGGGAACTCATTTTTATCAAGAGCTGTATGAATCGAGTTAAGCATACTAATAAGTGCATCGTTAGTGCTTTTTTTGGGTCTGAAGCCATATTGGCAAGGGCTAAGTATATTTTGTTTGGCTAGATACGAGTAAGCTGCTTATAGATTAGTTTTTCAAATTTTTTTGACAAGTTTGGCAGGATTGATATAGGTTTGTAGTTGTTAACATCTGTGGGATCACCACATTTGTGGACAGGCGTTACTCTCTCTTTTTTTAGAATATCTGGAAAGGTTTGGAGTTCAAGTGACTTGTTGAAGAGCAATGCAATAGCAATAGCATTGCAAGAGCAATAGCAGGAGCTAAAGATCTGGAGGCTTTTTGTAAATTAAAGTTGGTATCTCCTCAAGGCCACTAGACTTAGTTTTAAGGGAAAGGGAGCAATGGCTTTATATCAACCCGACAACCAAGACTTCCTCAGTAACACACAACACCACAATGTGTTTAATAACTTCTGCTCTGTTGAATGTAAGTTGAAATCTTAATGAGTTTGTAACTGTGCACTGTGTTAGATAATGTTCCAGTGGTCTGTCGGGCATTTCTCCACAGTGCAGAGGGAATAGACTCGTTCCTCTCAAAGTTTGCTGATGATGCAAAAATTATGAGGAGAATTAAGACAGGAAGATAGCAGTGAGGCTACAAGATGACATAAACAAACTGAAGAAATGGTCAAACAAATGGCTACTAAAGTTCAACTCAAGTAAGTGTAAGGTAATGAAACTAGAGGGAGGATATAGTAGGCCAGACACTGGATACCGAATGGGGAATGAAGTCCTTCACGAAACGGACAGAGAGAAAGAGCTAAGAGTTGATATCACATCAAATCTGTCTCCAGAAGCCCACATCAAAAGAATAACATCGGCGGCGTATGCGAGGCTGGCTAACATCAGAACCGCCTTCAGAAACCTGTGAAAGGAATCGTTCAGAACCTTGTGTACCACGTATGTAAGGCCAATCCTGGAGTATGCGGACCCAGCATGGAGCCCGTATCTTGTTTAGGACAAGACGAAGCTGGAAAAAGATCAGAGGTATGCCCCTAGGCTAGTCCTAGAACTTTTTTTATTATTATTATTTTCTACCACAGACGTGGCTACACATTTACAATGCTAACCAGCATATATACATTTTCTTCTGTCTTCCATGGACAGGGTTAGAGATGCGTTAAACATAAAGTTCAGGGGCTTATTGAACAATCAACCACAGAAGGCGATTCGGTGCTTTTAAAATGCTAAGCTAACCTACATACGTAAATATACAGATTTACGTATGCCCTACATAAAGTGTTCGATGTGTCTTTTACATAGTGTCATTAATGTGCATTTACAAAGGTGAAATATAATTCTGATCAGCTTCCATATATACTTTATACACATACATATACATACACACACACACACATATACGTACATATACATATATACATACATATATATATACACACACATGCATTCACATACATTTGTCTCTTTTACTCTGACAGGGTGAGATAGCTGATAGAGAAACTAGTGTGCAATTAAGCACTTAATCACTGAAGGTGATTAAGGTGCTTTTACAAGCTCAGGTTATATAGTTACATCACATACATACATTGTATAATTGATACATTACATGGTTAATCTTGGGTACAAGTCCAATATATCATCAAGTGTTCCAATACTCATATAGTAATTACACAGTTCAGCATACTTAGCCCAGGAGGGCGAAAGTCAGTCAATATGGGACATTCTACAATATAATGTTCAAGAGAGTGCATGTTTTCTCTTTCACAAAGTTGACACATTGTGTACTCGACATTTGGGTTTTGACTAAGAGGCATGAGTTACGAGGAAAGAAAGTCATTAGAAAGAATTTTGTCAGTGTCAGATTAGTTAGTAAATGGAATGCACTAGGAAGTGATGTGGTGGAGGCTGACTCCATGCACAGTTTCAAATGTAGGTATGATAGATCTTGAGAAGCTCAGAAATCTGTACACCAGTAGATTGACGGTTGAGAGGCGGGACCAAAGAGCCAAAGCTTAACCCCCGCAAGCACAACTAGGCGAGTACAGCATCGGTAGATATCACGCAGCTTCCTCAGCACAGTTTCAGTCAGCACATAGCTTCCCCAGCACACAGTTTACCAGTACTATGCATCATGGTTAGAACACAGCTTGGTCTGCACACAGCATTGGTATGGTGTTCACAGACAGCACGGTTTCTCCTTCTCCGGGGGCGAGACAGCAAGTTTCTCTCTTGTGTTTAGAGCTGGACGAATACCTGTGTTCACTGTTCATCCTCGTCGCCAGTGAGGTGTTGTGTGTTGCTGAGGAAGTCTTGGTTGCAGGGTTGATATAAAGCCATTGATTGGTTACTGACTTATACATATAACGTTACATGACTAGCAGCGTCCAAGCGTGTTGTTGTTGTTGATTTAAAGGCGACGACGATT
>NC_091189.1:40136313-40143813 GCF_040958095.1 Procambarus clarkii
CTATACTTGCATAAACCACAAGTGAAGATTAACAATCTTTGGACAACACCCACCAGTGGGACTCGAACCCAGAAGCACAACTACCTTCCAGTAGCTGGCATAACTAGTATGCTTTAACCCACTACGCCATCAGACCTTACAAAAGAAGTAGAGTTCGAGATATATATACTCAAACATCTCCACCTCCCGAAGGCACCAGATGAGTGAGGGGTCAGTCTGCATTTTTCGTCGAGCCACTGTCAATGTGAGAGAACTCGTGTCCAGCTTATAAGCCTATACTTGCATAAACCACAAGTGAAGATTAACAATCTTTGGACAACACCCACCAGTGGGACTCGAACCCAGAAAGCACAACTACCTTCCAGTAGCTGGCATAACTAGTATGCTTTAACCCACTACGCCATCAGACCTTACAAAAGAAGTAGATAGTTCGAGATATATATATCTCAAACATCTCCACCTCCCGAAGGCACCAGATGAGTGAGGGGTCAGTCTGCATTTTTCGTCAAGCCACTGTCAATGTGAGAGAACTCGTGTCCAGCTTATAAGCCTATACTTGCATAAACCACAAGTGAAGATTAACAATCTTTGGACAACACCCACCAGTGGGACTCGAACCCAGAAAGCACAACTACCTTCCAGTAGCTGGCATAACTAGTATGCTTTAACCCACTACGCCATCAGACCTTACAAAAGAAGTAGATAGTTCGAGATATATATATCTCAAACATCTCCACCTCCCGAAGGCACCAGAAGTGAGGGGTCAGTCTGCATTTTCGTCAAGCCACTGTCAATGTGAGAGAACTCGTGTCCAGCTTATAAGCCTATACTTGCATAAACCACAAGTGAAGATTAACAATCTTTGGACAACACCCACCAGTGGGACTCGAACCCAGAAAGCACAACTACCTTCCAGTAGCTGGCATAACTAGTATGCTTTAACCCACTACGCCATCAGACCTTACAAAAGAAGTAGATAGTTCGAGATATATATATCTCAAACATCTCCACCTCCCGAAGGCACCAGATGAGTGAGGGGTCAGTCTGCATTTTTCGTCAAGCCACTGTCAATGTGAGAGAACTCGTGTCCAGCTTATAAGCCTATACTTGCATAAACCACAAGTGAAGATTAACAATCTTTGGACAACACCCACCAGTGGGACTCGAACCCAGAAAGCACAACTACCTTCCAGTAGCTGGCATAACTAGTATGCTTTAACCCACTACGCCATCAGACCTTACAAAAGAAGTAGATAGTTCGAGATATATATCTCAAACATCTCCACCTCCCGAAGGCACCAGATGAGTGAGGGGTCAGTCTGCATTTTTCGTCAAGCCACTGTCAATGTGAGAGAACTCGTGTCCAGCTTATAAGCCTATACTTGCATAAACCACAAGTGAAGATTAACAATCTTTGGACAACACCCACCAGTGGGACTCGAACCCAGAAAGCACAACTACCTTCCAGTAGCTGGCATAACTAGTATGCTTTAACCCACTACGCCATCAGACCTTACAAAAGAAGTAGATAGTTCGAGATATATATATCTCAAACATCTCCACCTCCCGAAGGCACCAGATGAGTGAGGGGTCAGTCTGCATTTTCGTCAAGCCACTGTCAATGTGAGAGAACTCGTGTCCAGCTTATAAGCCTATACTTGCATAAACCACAAGTGAAGATTAACAATCTTTGGACAACACCCACCAGTGGGACTCGAACCCAGAAAGCACAACTACCTTCCAGTAGCTGGCATAACTAGTATGCTTTAACCCACTACGCCATCAGACCTTACAAAAGAAGTAGATAGTTCGAGATATATATACTCAAACATCTCCACCTCCCGAAGGCACCAGATGAGTGAGGGGTCAGTCTGCATTTTTCGTCAAGCCACTGTCAATGTGAGAGAACTCGTGTCCAGCTTATAAGCCTATACTTGCATAAACCACAAGTGAAGATTAACAATCTTTGGACAACACCCACCAGTGGGACTCGAACCCAGAAAGCACAACTACCTTCCAGTAGCTGGCATAACTAGTATGCTTTAACCCACTACGCCATCAGACCTTACAAAAGAAGTAGATAGTTCGAGATATATATATCTCAAACATCTCCACCTCCCGAAGGCACCAGATGAGTGAGGGGTCAGTCTGCATTTTTCGTCAAGCCACTGTCAATGTGAGAGAACTCGTGTCCAGCTTATAAGCCTATACTTGCATAAACCACAAGTGAAGATTAACAATCTTTGGACAACACCCACCAGTGGGACTCGAACCCAGAAAGCACAACTACCTTCCAGTAGCTGGCATAACTAGTATGCTTTAACCCACTACGCCATCAGACCTTACAAAAGAAGTAGATAGTTCGAGATATATATATCTCAAACATCTCCACCTCCCGAAGGCACCAGATGAGTGAGGGGTCAGTCTGCATTTTTCGTCAAGCCACTGTCAATGTGAGAGAACTCGTGTCCAGCTTATAAGCCTATACTTGCATAAACCACAAGTGAAGATTAACAATCTTTGGACAACACCCACCAGTGGGACTCGAACCCAGAAAGCACAACTACCTTCCAGTAGCTGGCATAACTAGTATGCTTTAACCCACTACGCCATCAGACCTTACAAAAGAAGTAGATAGTTCGAGATATATATATCTCAAACATCTCCACCTCCCGAAGGCACCAGATGAGTGAGGGGTCAGTCTGCATTTTTCGTCAAGCCACTGTCAATGTGAGAGAACTCGTGTCCAGCTTATAAGCCTATACTTGCATAAACCACAAGTGAAGATTAACAATCTTTGGACAACACCCACCAGTGGGACTCGAACCCAGAAAGCACAACTACCTTCCAGTAGCTGGCATAACTAGTATGCTTTAACCCACTACGCCATCAGACCTTACAAAAGAAGTAGATAGTTCGAGATATATATATCTCAAACATCTCCACCTCCCGAAGGCACCAGATGAGTGAGGGGTCAGTCTGCATTTTTCGTCAAGCCACTGTCAATGTGAGAGAACTCGTGTCCAGCTTATAAGCCTATACTTGCATAAACCACAAGTGAAGATTAACAATCTTTGGACAACACCCACCAGTGGGACTCGAACCCAGAAAGCACAACTACCTTCCAGTAGCTGGCATAACTAGTATGCTTTAACCCACTACGCCATCAGACCTTACAAAAGAAGTAGATAGTTCGAGATATATATATCTCAAACATCTCCACCTCCCGAAGGCACCAGATGAGTGAGGGGTCAGTCTGCATTTTTCGTCAAGCCACTGTCAATGTGAGAGAACTCGTGTCCAGCTTATAAGCCTATACTTGCATAAACCACAAGTGAAGATTAACAATCTTTGACAACACCCACCAGTGGGACTCGAACCCAGAAAGCACAACTACCTTCCAGTAGCTGGCATAACTAGTATGCTTTAACCCACTACGCCATCAGACCTTACAAAAGAAGTAGATAGTTCGAGATATATATATCTCAAACATCTCCACCTCCGAAGGCACCAGATGAGTGAGGGGTCAGTCTGCATTTTTCGTCAAGCCACTGTCAATGTGAGAGAACTCGTGTCCAGCTTATAAGCCTATACTTGCATAAACCACAAGTGAAGATTAACAATCTTTGGACAACACCCACCAGTGGGACTCGAACCCAGAAAGCACAACTACCTTCCAGTAGCTGGCATAACTAGTATGCTTTAACCCACTACGCCATCAGACCTTACAAAAGAAGTAGATAGTTCGAGATATATATATCTCAAACATCTCCACCTCCCGAAGGCACCACATGAGTGAGGGGTCAGTCTGCATTTTTCGTCAAGCCACTGTCAATGTGAGAGAACTCGTGTCCAGCTTATAAGCCTATACTTGCATAAACCACAAGTGAAGATTAACAATCTTTGGACAACACCCACCAGTGGGACTCGAACCCAGAAAGCACAACTACCTTCCAGTAGCTGGCATAACTAGTATGCTTTAACCCACTACGCCATCAGACCTTACAAAAGAAGTAGATAGTTCGAGATATATATATCTCAAACATCTCCACCTCCCGAAGGCACCAGATGAGTGAGGGGTCAGTCTGCATTTTTCGTCAAGCCACTGTCAATGTGAGAGAACTCGTGTCCAGCTTATAAGCCTATACTTGCATAAACCACAAGTGAAGATTAACAATCTTTGGACAACACCCACCAGTGGGACTCGAACCCAGAAAGCACAACTACCTTCCAGTAGCTGGCATAACTAGTATGCTTTAACCCACTACGCCATCAGACCTTACAAAAGAAGTAGATAGTTCGAGATATATATATCTCAAACATCTCCACCTCCCGAAGGCACCAGATGAGTGAGGGGTCAGTCTGCATTTTTCGTCAAGCCACTGTCAATGTGAGAGAACTCGTGTCCAGCTTATAAGCCTATACTTGCATAAACCACAAGTGAAGATTAACAATCTTTGGACAACACCCACCAGTGGGACTCGAACCCAGAAAGCACAACTACCTTCCAGTAGCTGGCATAACTAGTATGCTTTAACCCACTACGCCATCAGACCTTACAAAAGAAGTAGATAGTTCGAGATATATATCTCAAACATCTCCACCTCCCGAAGGCACCAGATGAGTGAGGGGTCAGTCTGCATTTTTCGTCAAGCCACTGTCAATGTGAGAGAACTCGTGTCCAGCTTATAAGCCTATACTTGCATAAACCACAAGTGAAGATTAACAATCTTTGGACAACACCCACCAGTGGGACTCGAACCCAGAAAGCACAACTACCTTCCAGTAGCTGGCATAACTAGTATGCTTTAACCCACTACGCCATCAGACCTTACAAAAGAAGTAGATAGTTCGAGATATATATATCTCAAACATCTCCACCTCCCGAAGGCACCAGATGAGTGAGGGGTCAGTCTGCATTTTTCGTCAAGCCACTGTCAATGTGAGAGAACTCGTGTCCAGCTTATAAGCCTATACTTGCATAAACCACAAGTGAAGATTAACAATCTTTGGACAACACCCACCAGTGGGACTCGAACCCAGAAAGCACAACTACCTTCCAGTAGCTGGCATAACTAGTATGCTTTAACCCACTACGCCATCAGACCTTACAAAAGAAGTAGATAGTTCGAGATATATATATCTCAAACATCTCCACCTCCCGAAGGCACCAGATGAGTGAGGGGTCAGTCTGCATTTTTCGTCAAGCCACTGTCAATGTGAGAGAACTCGTGTCCAGCTTATAAGCCTATACTTGCATAAACCACAAGTGAAGATTAACAATCTTTGGACAACACCCACCAGTGGGACTCGAACCCAGAAAGCACAACTACCTTCCAGTAGCTGGCATAACTAGTATGCTTTAACCCACTACGCCATCAGACCTTACAAAAGAAGTAGATAGTTCGAGATATATATATCTCAAACATCTCCACCTCCCGAAGGCACCAGATGAGTGAGGGGTCAGTCTGCATTTTTCGTCAAGCCACTGTCAATGTGAGAGAACTCGTGTCCAGCTTATAAGCCTATACTTGCATAAACCACAAGTGAAGATTAACAATCTTTGGACAACACCCACCAGTGGGACTCGAACCCAGAAAGCACAACTACCTTCCAGTAGCTGGCATAACTAGTATGCTTTAACCCACTACGCCATCAGACCTTACAAAAGATATAGTTCGAGATATATATATCTCAAACATCTCCACCTCCCGAAGGCACCAGATGAGTGAGGGGTCAGTCTGCATTTTTCGTCAAGCCACTGTCAATGTGAGAGAACTCGTGTCCAGCTTATAAGCCTATACTTGCATAAACCACAAGTGAAGATTAACAATCTTTGACAACACCCACCAGTGGGACTCGAACCCAGAAAGCACAACTACCTTCCAGTAGCTGGCATAACTAGTATGCTTTAACCCACTACGCCATCAGACCTTACAAAAGAAGTAGATAGTTCGAGATATATATATCTCAAACATCTCCACCTCCCGAAGGCACCAGATGAGTGAGGGGTCAGTCTGCATTTTTCGTCAAGCCACTGTCAATGTGAGAGAACTCGTGTCCAGCTTATAAGCCTATACTTGCATAAACCACAAGTGAAGATTAACAATCTTTGGACAACACCCACCAGTGGGACTCGAACCCAGAAAGCACAACTACCTTCCAGTAGCTGGCATAACTAGTATGCTTTAACCCACTACGCCATCAGACCTTACAAAAGAAGTAGATAGTTCGAGATATATATATCTCAAACATCTCCACCTCCCGAAGGCACCACATGAGTGAGGGGTCAGTCTGCATTTTTCGTCAAGCCACTGTCAATGTGAGAGAACTCGTGTCCAGCTTATAAGCCTATACTTGCATAAACCACAAGTGAAGATTAACAATCTTTGGACAACACCCACCAGTGGGACTCGAACCCAGAAAGCACAACTACCTTCCAGTAGCTGGCATAACTAGTATGCTTTAACCCACTACGCCATCAGACCTTACAAAAGAAGTAGATAGTTCGAGATATATATATCTCAAACATCTCCACCTCCCGAAGGCACCAGATGAGTGAGGGGTCAGTCTGCATTTTTCGTCAAGCCACTGTCAATGTGAGAGAACTCGTGTCCAGCTTATAAGCCTATACTTGCATAAACCACAAGTGAAGATTAACAATCTTTGGACAACACCCACCAGTGGGACTCGAACCCAGAAAGCACAACTACCTTCCAGTAGCTGGCATAACTAGTATGCTTTAACCCACTACGCCATCAGACCTTACAAAAGAAGTAGATAGTTCGAGATATATATATCTCAAACATCTCCACCTCCCGAAGGCACCAGATGAGTGAGGGGTCAGTCTGCATTTTTTCGTCGAGCCACTGTCAATGTGAGAGAACTCGTGTCCAGCTTATAAGCCTATACTTGCATAAACCACAAGTGAAGATTAACAATCTTTGGACAACACCCACCAGTGGGACTCGAACCCAGAAAGCACAACTACCTTCCAGTAGCTGGCATAACTAGTATGCTTTAACCCACTACGCCATCAGACCTTACAAAAGAAGTAGATAGTTCGAGATATATATATCTCAAACATCTCCACCTCCCGAAGGCACCAGATGAGTGAGGGGTCAGTCTGCATTTTTCGTCAAGCCACTGTCAATGTGAGAGAACTCGTGTCCAGCTTATAAGCCTATATAAGGTTCTCCATCTCCACCTTCGGGAGTTGGAGATGTTTGAGATATATATATCTCGAACTATCTACTTCTTTTGTAAGGTCTGATGGCGTAGTGGGTTAAAGCATACTAGTTATGCCAGCTACTGGAAGGTAGTTGTGCTTTCTGGGTTCGAGTCCCACTGGTGGGTGTTGTCCAAAGATTGTTAATCTTCACTTGTGGTTTATGCAAGTATAGGCTTATAAGCTGGACACGAGTTCTCTCACATTGACAGTGGCTTGACGAAAAATGCAGACTGACCCCTCACTCATCTGGTGCCTTCGGGAGGTGGAGA
>NC_091189.1:40146313-40288813 GCF_040958095.1 Procambarus clarkii
AAGGTAGTTGTGCTCTCTGGGTTCGAGTCCCACTGGTGGGTGTTGTCCAAAGATTATTAATCTTCACTTGTGGTTTATGCAAGTATAGGCTTATATATATATATATATATATATATATATATATATATATATATATATATATATATATATATATATATATACTAATCTATATATATATTATTAAATTTGACCGAAAAAAGTAAGATTAATAATTCTAACAAGAATTTTCTCAATGTTTCTTATATTTCTTTTCACTGTTGATGGTAACTGAAAAATCAATTCTCCAAAATTCATTTTTACGAATTGTAAGACACCTTACAAACAGAACTTATTGAGGAAGGAGGAAAGAATCGAGGCAATTACAGAAGCACCATACTGTCCCCCGAGCTCAAAGCGGCAGCTAAGACCCTTCGTGAGAACAAGGAGATAGTTGTCAGGAGAGGTGACAAGTCGCCAATATACGTCATTCTTAAAAAAGACGAATATCTAGCGGAAATAAACCTCATTCTCTATGACCAAACTAAATTCCAAAGGGTAACGAAGGACACTATAGCCGAATTGAAGGCAAAGGTCAACAAATTGATCGAAACTGTGAACGCCAAGAAATCCGGACTCCAGCTGCCAAAGATTATTGGGGAATATAAGCCTGGATATGCATATGGAAATGTCAAGACACATAAGCCTGGAAACCCACTTCGTCCAATCATTAGCCAGATACCCACACCCATGTACAGACTAAAAAAGAACTTTTTTAGTGTCAGAGTGGTTGACAAATGGAATGCATTAGGAAGTGATGTGGTGGAGGCTGACTCCATACACAGTTTCAAGTGTAGATATGATAGAGCCCAATAGGCTCAGGAATCTGTACACCTGTTGATTGACGGTTGAGAGGCGGGACCAAAGAGCCAGAGCTCAATCCCCGCAAACACAACTAGGTGAGTACTGGCGAAGCGACTCAATGGCTTGCTGACTCCTTATGTCTCTTGCACCCTCAGCCTGAAGTCTCCGAAGGAATTTGTTGACTTACTGCGGGGAACACGAGCCACAGGGATAAGAGCCTCGTTAGACGTAGAATCACTGTAGTACCTGTGGATGAAACAACCGGGATGATGTGGACAGAGTGTATCGTGATCCGGCCTGTACTCCTCTTGACAGAAAACATTCTAAGGAAACTACTCCAAGCTTGTACTAAAGAGGCACCCTTCTTGAGCCCGGATGGACACATGTATAAGCAAGTAGATGGGGTCGCCATGGGTTCTCCCCTAGGTGTCCTGTTTGCGAACTTCTACATGGGTACCATCGAACAAAAGGTCTTAGTCGACATGAACTTGAAACCGGCCATATACTGCAGGTATGTTGACGACATTTTTACACAGGTACCTGATGTCAGACACCTGCAGGAGCTGAAGGAGGCATTTGAGCGGAATTCTGTGTTGCGTTTGACTTACGAGATTGAGAAGGATGGGAAGCTGCCCTTTCTAGATGTAACAGTCATGGAAAGGAGCGGAGGTTTCCACACTGCAGTCTACACTAAGGAAACAAACATAGGAATGTGCCTGAATGCCAACAGTGACTGCCAAGACAGGTACAAGAGGAGTGTCGTTAACGCTTATGTCGACCGTGCTCTCAGCCACAGCTCAGGATGGAAGCAAGTCGATGAAGAACTCTGTAGGGTAAAGCATGTCTAGTCAACAACGGCTTCTCCAATGGTTTCGTTGAAGACATCATAAGAAGGAAGGTGAAACGCCATGCAACCTCTGAAGAGACAACTAACACAAACACCTATACCCCCCTATTAGACTATTTTACAGGAACTTCTTTTCCTCAGCTCATAAAACGGAGGAAAGGGTCCTGAAAGATATTGTTAAAAGAAACGTTATCCCTACAGACAAAAATCAGAAGATACAATTGATGATCTACTATAAAACCAAGAAAACGGCCAACCTACTCATGAGAAACTCTCCAGACCAAAGCAGAACGCTTTAAAAGAGACCAATGTCGTCTATGCCTTCAAATGCCCACTTGGGGACTGTAAGCCTCAAAGAACTCAGTATATAGGCAAGACAACAACATCTCTTTCCAGGCGATTAACGATGCATAAGCAACAGGGCTCCATTAAAGAACATATAATCTCTTCCCACAACCAGACCATCACCAGAGAAGTCTTAACAAAAAAGCACGGAAATAATCCATAGATACAGCGATATCAGGTGGCTAGATATCTGCGAGGCACTACACATTAAGAAGTCGACACCAGCAATCAACAGCCAATTAATGCACAACTATATTCTACCCACTTCAAGACTCCGCACCAGTATTGAAGCATCAAGAAATATGGGCCAATAGGCCCTTTGCAGTTACTTCCACTCTTCCCTTTGACTTACAAAATATTATACCCATTGTTTCGTGTTCTGTCTTGTGTTGAAAGTTTGTTTTCACCTCATCCAAAACTGTTGTAACATATCATCTCACCCAAATGCAGGTATAAATCGCTGTTTAAAGCTGTTTAAACTCTGTTCAGTTATAGTTGTGTGTGTGTAAACTAAAGTCTGATGAGGTGAGCTGTAAGCATCTGGCCCCAACTTAGATCAAACATTCTCTCATAGATATACATGAGATCAGGTTGGGAGTGGGGTCTTCAACATATTAGTTTTGGTTAGATCCATTTTCTATTATATTCAAAATGGAATTTTGTTGCCTTACCACATGGTGAACTTTAGTCTCATTATATTAAAATAATATAATAAAGTTGAATGTCCCAACTTTATGGTTTTCTTGATATACCAAGCAGGAACACGTGTTTTGTAATGTGTGACAATGTATATAACTCAGAAATACACTTCTATGTGGCAACATTATATACAGGATAATTATAACTACTGGTATTTGTCCACAGGATGATGATACCGCTCCGCAGATGTCACGCCCCGCTCCAGATCCTCCTCTTCTCTTTTGTTCTGTTTTTTGTTGCCATTGTTTACTACATCACTATCGATCAGCAACAGTTAACAGCTCTAATGGTCTACGTCCCAGGTAAGTTGTCATAACTGACACATTGCTTTTGTGGTAATGCTCGGGCAAACAATTTATATCTAGAAAATAGAATATTTTGTTTGTCTGTCCAAGATTGAAAGTAAGACGCTTGCACTAGCCTAATCAGATTTTGCAGGGTGAATAGTATGGAGTATAGAAACTGTCATAGACTGGTTGGGGACGATCATATTCGTTCTATTAGGAGCGGGCTTGAACCCAATAGTGAACCTTCCCCCCACCTTAAAATCGGTAGAAGTTTTCTGTCCGACTCTCTAGATTTCTTGACTCAAAAATGATGAAGTGAATTCAGTATTACATGTTCTGAGAGAGAGAGAGGTTACCTTGAGATTACCTATCTATACCTATATGAGATTACCTATAGCCCTATGATTTCGGGGCTCAACGTCCCGCGGCCCGGTCCCAACCAGGCCTGGAGAGGAGCAGAGACAGACATAAATAAGGGGAGAGGGAACGAGAGTTCAGCTGTGTTAGCAGCGGAGAGACACAGGACGGGGAGACACAGGGACGGGAGAGACACAGGACGGGAGAGACATCTCCCGCCAACACATCACAAGGCGCAGTGTGGTCACAATGCGACCCAAACGTCTTAAGGTCAGAGCTACTCCACTTGACGGTCATGCTATCGGAAGAAGCAATACTTTAAAGGTCCTGAAGGACGTAACTGGCCTCAAACCCGCTGACATTAGTCAGGAAGGTGAAGGTGCTCTACTTTTCATGTGAAGAGGAGCTAGAAGAACTCCTCACTAACGATGCCATTCTTCGCAAAGAGCACCACCTACATCCTCACTTCCCACGTCAGTTCCTGGCCGGTAGAACTGTCTTTACCAGCAGGACTAGCCGGTGGATCGCTGAGCGACCTCAACATCATATCATAAACAATATCGAGGACGAAAATCCAAACCTGTCGGTATTCAACCTAGAGTTCTGCAACACCGACAAAACATCAATGATGATTACGTTCACCACCATAGCTGCGGCCACCAGGCTGCCACACAAGGATTCTACTGCTTCGGCCTAAAAATACCGCCCCACCAAATACAAAAGGAACGATACCATGAGATCCAGCAGTGCTTTAAGTGCTACGAGCTCTCTCACCCGACCAACAAGTGTCAGCACCCTGTCCAGAGGTGCAGCCTGTCCGCACTGGACCATCACTACTCCATATGCAAGGCAACAGTCCATCACTGCTTGCTCTGTGATGGCAATCACCCTGCAATTTCCTACCGCTGCCCCCGCAGACAGGAAATCATCAAGGCCCAGGTTGAAGCCAAAAGAAACAACTCTTCTACCTCCTCGACCAGAGCCCCAAGCGTTCACCTCACCACCTTAGCTCTCACTAGTCGACCAGAAGACTTTCCGGTCCTACCAACATGTGGCTCCTCCCAGCAGGCGACACAGCCTTCTCATTGTGGACCCAAGGTCCCCAAGGTCCCACAGGCTCCTTCACAGCCCCCTGCATCACGTGCAGGCATTATCCCTGGTCTTCTTAAACTAGCGGAAAGGCTAGCAGGACCAGACAACCAGCGCTTTGTCAGTGAACTAAACGCATTATACATAGACAATGGCCTGGCCCCTATCATAGCCACTAGCGTAAATCTCACTGCCTCCTCTACCACTCCGGAAACTACCACCAGGACGACCAGGTGGTCAACTTCAACACCGACTCCAGAACCGCCCATGACCCGGGCGACACAAACAGAGGTAATTCCTTCTCCAGCTCCCAACACTCCTACCATCACTATCTCAGCAGCCGCGCTAGCAGACGTGCTGTCTACAAACGATAACAGCACCATCAGCGCTCCTGAAATAGCTACAACCACCAATCTACGACACCTAAACCTACCTAAGGCTGCGAGGCGAAAGACAAAAACGCCCACTACGGAGGTTACGGACTCCTCAGACGAGGAAATCATAGAAGGAGCTCCACCGCCGCATCACAAATAAGACACCTACACGGTTCAAGACTTCCTCATGGAGGCCACGTCACCAAACTCTAACGACAGCGCTGCTCAGCCAAAGTCGCAGGCAAAGAAAAAACGGAAAACCTAGAGGTCTACACTAACCCACCAGCTCCATAACTGGTATAGCCAGCCCTCCAGGCTGAAAACCATCATGAAGACCCCCATCCATCGCCACATCTCTAGTATCAGCCACTGATACAGATAATGGCTCCAAAGAGCCTCCACTTACGGGCTCACCATAGCCCGTGCTACTGGAACTTATCGTTCTGAGTAGCGAATCTTAAACAACAAACAGCAGAACGAGAGTTGAAGAGAGGAGAGATGGTATAGACAGGAAAGAATGAGTGCGGAGAAAGGTAGAAACTGGCGGAGGTGGGGAAGAGGAGAAAGTTGGGGGAAGAGAGAGGAGATTGGGGAAAATGTTGGAGAGAGGTGATTGGGGAAAAGGGAGATTTTGGAAAAGAAAGGTGTAAAGAGATAGGTTAGGACAGAATGAAGAAGAGAGTTAGGGAAGATGTGGGAGAAAGGTTGTTGAAAGAGAAGTGTAGACGGGGAGATTGGGAAAAAGAGGATAACGGAGGAGAGATGAGACTGAGGTAGAGTGAAAGAAAGAGAGAAGAGGGAAAGGACAAGAATAGTGTAGGGAAGAAAACGTTTAGGGGGAACGGAGAGAGGAAGGATTTGGGGGGAAGGGGAAATTCGGGAAATGGGGTTTTAGAGGAGGAAGGAGATAAATAAAGAGAAGGGGAGATAGAGGGGCAGGGTGTGAGAGGGGGAGGGGGGGAATGTGGAGAGGGTGGGAAAAGTGAGAGACTAAGAGAGAGGGAGAGGAGAGAGAGAGAAGGTGATGTTAGGTTAGAAGAGTGGAGAAGGGCAGAGATGAGGAGAATGAGGGAGGGATAAGGATAGATAGAACATAAGAATGAAGGTAACTGCAGAAGGCTATTAGCCCATACGAGGCAGCTCCTATTTATATCCACCTAATCTCACTCATGTATAAGTTTAACCTATGCTTGAAACAATCAAGGGATCCTTCTTCTATTATGTTACGCGGAAATTGATTCCACACATCATCAACTCTGCTACCGAACCAGTATTTACTCAGGTCTTTCCAAAATCCAAACTTATCCAATTTATTCCCCCATTGTTTCCTGTTCCGTCTTGTATTGATACCTCCCCCCCCCCCACACCCCTTCAATATTCCCTTTGTTATGTCCACTCATCCACCTGCACACCACTCTCATGTCATCCCCAACTCCTCGCCTTTCTAGAAAACGTAATTCAAGTTCTGTCAATCCCTCCTCATATGACAGGTTTCCAATTTGTAGGATCAACTTCGTCATCCCACGCTGGAGGCGTTCTAGTGAACCTATATCAGTTCCATAGTATGGAGACCAAACTAAACTGCATAATGTAAATGGGGCCTAACCAGAGCAAGATATTGCTGAAGAACAGCACCAGGTGTCTTGTTACTAATGCTTCGATAAGTAAATCCCAGTGTCCTATTTGCCTTATTACGAACATGTATGCATTAATTTTTGGTTTTAAATTCCTACCAATCATAACTCCCAGATCCCTTTTGCAATCTCATTACCATCTAGCTCGTATCCTGTAACTCTATCATCATTACCTAGCCTCAGAACTTTACATTTGTCAGCATTAAAACAAGAGAGAGAGGGAGCAGGGAAGAGAGATGGGATGGGGAAGAGGCCCGGGTGCAGCCGGGTACCTTGTGGGAAAAGTCTAACTTTCAATATTAATAATAATCATATATATTGAATACTAAGATAACTCCGAAAGACGACCTCCTCTTATATAAAAAGAAGGAAAAATAAATTAATGTGAAATGACCCAAAGAACCAGTGTCCTGTGGACCTAGATTAAATCAATAAAACATTAAGGGCTTTAAATGCACTGTAGTTACAATTAATTAAGGAGTAGACTTACTACATAAATCTGAGGGGTTACATACTAAAAGATAAATATATCCCTAGTATTATTTCAGCGCTGGTTCTACACTAAAGTAAGTAAGTAGTTACAAAATGAATGAATGTAAATTTATCTAATTACACATGGAAATATTATATACATGCATAATAAATGAATAGCACATGTATAAGTAATAAATCATGGAAATAAATCTATTAATAATGACTAATTATCTACGAAAAATTAATATGAGGGCTTAGCTGTAAGAAGACTTCACAACGCTTATTTCACAGCTCTAATACTCGTAGACGTCAACTCGTTGTCAAGGTTATTGTTGAGAACACAGGGCAATGGACACCGCATGGAGGGGAAGATTATCTCAGCTTGGCCTCACGATCCACGCTGGAATCACGATAAATTTGTAGAAAATGCCAAGGCTAATAAATTATTTCACTATTCATTAGAAAAAGTGGGGACATAAATACGAGGGAAACTAACGTGGGTTTTGTGATCTTCCTGCTCTGTGACGACGAGCAACCTACACGTTAATTTATGTGTGCACACTAAAATAACTAACATAGCAACTTTTATACTTATTACGCTCGCCGAGACCGTCTGCTAATTAAGAACATAAGAACAAAGGCAACTGCAGAAGGCCTATTGGCCCATACGAGGCAGCTCCTATCTATAGCCACCATCCCACTCATATACATGTCCAACCAGCGCTTTGAAACAATCGAGGGACCCCCACCTCCACCACGTTACGTGGCAATTGGTTCCACAAATCAACAACCCTGTTACCGAACCAGTATTTACCCAAGTCTTTCCTAAATCTAAACTTATCAAATTTATACCCAATGTTTCGTGTTCTGTCTTGTGTTGGGTACTTTTAATACCCTATAAATATCCCCTTTGTTATGTCCATTCATCCACTTGTAAACCTCTATCATGTCACCCCTAACTCTTCGCCTTTCCAGTGAATGCAATTTAAGCTTTGTTAATATATAAATCCTCTAATCAAATAAATCTCAAAATAAACAATACCCAAATTTGTAACAAAGTAGATGGCAAATTCCTTGGCGTTCTCATCAACCACAAGCTGAATTTCCAGGGACACATTCTAAATATATAAAAAAAAGTTAAAAAAACTGTTGGCATTCTTTTCTAAGATCAGATATTATGTACCCCGCCCTGCCCTGGTGACACTCTATTACTCCCTTATCTATCCATATCTCAACGATGGTATTTGTGCTTGGGGCTCTACTACCCAAAATCATTTACGTCCTCTAATTACTCAACACAAAGCTGCTATTAGGACAATATCCAACTCTGGCCCCAGACATCACTCGGTACCCCTACTCAAATCTCTGAATATGTTAGATATTAAGTCACTGCACATTCTCTCATGTGTATTATACATATATAAAACGCTGAACTGTAATGCCAATCCTGACCTCAAAAGATTCATTGAAGGTTGTAACAGAACCCATGAGCACCACACCAGAAATAAATACAGTTTGATATTCCTAGAGTACGTCTTAATCAAACTAGAAATGTTCTACAAATCAAGGGGCCCAGAATGTGGAATGACCTTCCCAACCATGTTAAAGACTGTACCTCTCTCAACCAGTTTAAGATAAAAACAAAGCACTACCTAATAAATTCCCTGTAACCTACCTTACCCCCTCTGTTGTCAACCCATGTCTTTTTTTTTCAAAACAACGCTGTTTGAATGTAATTGTCTGTAATAATTTGTAATTGTATTTGTGCTGCTTTTTTCAGCCATGTTCCCCCATCTTTTATCTCTATTTTTATTTGTTCTCAACACATTTTATTCTTTATACCCATTAGTATTAAGCTTTAGTCATTAATGTTTTTCCTGCCCGAAAACGCTTTGCGTAATAGTGGCTTTAGGTATTGTATGTACTAGCTCTATCTATTAATCCAACAAACTTTGTAAAATCTCTTGTATGTATGTACCTTACCTAAATAAACATTTATTTATTTATTTATTTATATGAAACATTTCTAATTGAGTAATTAACTTAGTCATCCTACGCTGGACACGTTCAAGTGAATTTATATCCAATCTATAGTACGGCGACCAAAACTGAACGGCACAATCTAAATGGGGCCTAACCAGAGCAAGATATAGCTTAAGAAACCACACCAGGTGTCTTGTTACTAACGCTTCGATTAATAAATCCCAGTGTCCTATTCGCCTTATTGCGAACATTCATGCATTGATCCTTTTGTTTTAAATTCTTACTAATCATAACTCCCAGATCCCTTTTGCAATCTCAACACCATCTAGCTCGTATCTTGTAACTCTCATCATCTATCGTCTCCATCTTGAAAAACATAAATTAATAAATGAGTCGCAACATACATAAGAACAAAGGCAACTGCAGAAGGCCTATTGGCCCATACGAGGCAGCTCCTATCTATAACCACCCAATCCCACTCATATACATGTCCAACCCGCGCTTGAAACAATCGAGGGACCCCACATCCACCACGTTACGCGGCAATTGGTTTCCACAAATCAACAACCCTGTTACTGAACCAGTATTTACTCAAGTCTGTCCTAAATCTAAACTTATCCAATTTTTAACGTAAAACTTTAAACGTATTTAGCAAAATTGCAAAATTGATAACAATAATGTTCCGGTGTGTTGAATAAATTAGCCGGCAGAGCACAAGTCCAATAATGAGTCAAACTTCAAATTTGGGCTAAAAGTTTTAAAAGTACAAATTTTCACGTGAGTAGGTATGTTTAACGGAAAATTTACTATATAATTATTGGAAGAAAGCGCTAAGTCAGTATGACTACATGTATATATAACATTTAGAAATGCGGATAAGATGAAAGTTTGGATGTGTAGAGTATACGACCGGGATAGAATGACGCGGTGAAGGACTAGAGCCCGACCACTTGGACCATCCATGGTTGAACCAGGACCTGCTGGAAGCAAGGCCGCCGGTGGTTAGTCCACAGGACTAGCCTAATTTGTGGTCTTGTGTGTAATCTTTATTTTGTTTCATTATAGCGTTTTTGGTAGCCATGAGTGGCAGGTACTCACCTCGTTCTACTCGTCTAGTTGTTTGATTAGGTTGAGCTCTGGCTCTCTGGCCCTGCCTCTCAACTGGTAAGGTGTAGTAGTAGTCAGCTGTGGGCAGTAGACCTGAAAACACAGTCCAAATTCTAAAGTAGGTGAATTCAGCAAATTCAATTTAAATAACAGATTAACTTGGAGCAAATAAACCAAGACCTCACAGAAACTAGCTGGGAAGATGTTACAGCCCTCTGGGGTCGCAACTGGGTTCTTTCTCTGATGTTAGTAGAGTTTGGGTATCCAGCCCAAGGTAGTACTGGCTTTCAAGGGGTGTGCTCCGTAACGCAAGTAAATTAAAGGGGAAGGGATAAAACTGCTCAGAAATAAATATATATTCACCACCACCAATAAATAAATATAATAAACAGTCACTCGCTGGGGCTATCACTACACTTATGTACACGTCTTGTCTTCTTCTGAAGACACAGGATGCTCTGCTTAACGGTGCTCAAGACGAGTAGCCCTGGTTCTCTTCTTGTGGCCTCTCGACGAATCCTTAGATTCTCTTAGCGAGTCTGCCCCGGCCACAGGCCAGCCAAATCACAGTTCCACTGGGTGCGCCGTCGTGGAGGCCTTCAACTACAAATCCAGCTTGTAGCTGGCAGGTTCCAATCAGCTACGCTGCGTAGGCCACTCCACGACCGATACAAGGGTTACGAGCCCTAGGCAGGAGCCTCATGTGATTCCACAGATCACTCTCCTCACCATAACACCCCAGTGGCTATTCTTCTCCACGAGTCAGCCCCGGGTACGACAAATCCTCAACTGCCATGTCACAGGCAGGTTAACACAACAGTGTTCATCCGGGGGGGGGGGGGGGGGGGGGGGAAGGGGGTGACTCACAACTTCTGCAGCTAACACTTGGAGAATCTACGGCTGCCTTGGGTAGACTGATCCAACGTTCATTACAGCAGTCCCAGGTCGACTCTGTAAACAGACACGTCATCAGTACTAGTTACACTCTAGGGCACCTCACTTACAGGCTTAGACACAAACGCCCACCTATCCACTCCATAGATGGCGTTGCTGTCTAAGCGTCACCTCACCAGAGGTCAGCAGCAGCTGTGTTATGAGCTGATCAGGACGGGAAACCAGCCCTCGTGGCTGGTATTTCCTGTCCTCACTAGATGGCGCTGTCCATTTGGAGGGGGTTTCGGGAGCTGACCCACAGATGGCGCGGTCGTCAGTGCTCCGTGCTCGGACGCTGGGCTCGGGTCCGTAACAGAAGAACAGCCAGAAAGTGCCGCCTTAAACCAATGCCTGGAAAAAAAACCCTCAATATACCTAGCAATATGATCAAGTCACATACCTCTAAGAAAAAAGAGGTAACAGATGTTGATTGGAATGGGAACGACGTTCCATCTATTGGCGAAGAAAACAAATCGCTGAACAGCTCCTGTGCCCAACCTGTCCTCTTAAAAATAACGTCGCTTTTGGCCGTTTGCCCGTATGGCCGAATATGGACGTAATTTGAAAATTAAAAAAAAAAAAAAAAATTGGGATTTTTTTTTTCAACAACAGTAAACTAAGGGTCCTCTGGTAGGTTAGGTGGGCAGGAAATTCTCATAAAGTTTCAAAACATTATGAAAAACGTTAATGGAAAGTTTCCTCTTCTAAGCTTCCCAAGTAAGCCGAACGACTCAAACAGAAAACGGAACAGAACGTCACTTTTGTGAGTCGATTTCATTTCAAATTACGTCCAATATTACAAACCTTTTCAAACTAGAGATGTTATACCAATGAAAATACTTTTCAAGACGCTAGTGCTCTCTAGATTGGAGTATAATGACAGCCCCTTTAAAAAAATGCAGGGGGTAATGATGTTAGGCGAGTTAGGAGTGAGGAACTAATACAGAGATTCAGGACAGCCATTGAATTAGTTAGGAGCAAGGGAGGAATCCCGATCATATGTGGCATTCTTCCAAGAAAGGGAGTGGGAAATGAATGGATGTCGAGGGGAATTGGTGTCAATTGCCGGCTGGAAAGATATTGCAAATCAAATGCAATATCTTTCATAGACAACTGGGAACACTTCTATGGAAGAAATGAAATGTATGCTCGTGATGGGGTGCATCTATCGAGGGCTGGGGTTGTTGCTGTTGCGAACTCGTTGGAACCAGTGGTTAGAGGTGTTTGTTTGGGTTTAAACTATTAGTAGATAGTGGTATGGGAATTGATTTGGAGGAAGGAGGTAATAAAAGTATGTGTTCGTGGGAGAAAAGAATTGGCAAAATGATCAGGGAAAGAAAAGGGCCTCAAAATAAAAATTCACTTAGGGTATATTACACTAACAGTAGAAGTCTAAGAAATAAAATTAACGAATTAAATGCTCTTGTCTGCACAGAAAAAATAGATATTATTGCACTTAAAGAAACGTGGATGAATGTAGAAAATAGAGAACTATTAGCTGAATATCAAATAAATGGATTTAAACTATTTCACACAGATAGATATATTAGACGAGGAAGTGGAGTAGCCATATATGTTAGGGACAATTTGAAATGTAGTCTCAAAGAGGGAATCAAAACTGAGCCACACACAGAAACTATTTGGATAGAATTAAACGATAAAGCAAATAATATTATAATAGGAGTTATATATAGGCCACCAAATTAAGACAGAATGGAAGCAAAGCATCTATGGGATGAAATATCTAGGGCATCTAGATCTAACAGTATTTACGTCATGGGTGACTTTAATTTTAGTAGAATAAACTGGTTGAACAAAACAGGGAATAGTGAAGCAGAAGATTTTCTAGAATTAATTGACGATTGCTTTCTTATGCAACACATTAAGGAACCAACACGGGAAAATAATATTTTAGATTTAGTGTTAACTAACAGGGAAACACAAATTAATGACATCGAAATAAGGAGTGAGCTAGGGAACAATGATCACAAAGAAATCAGATTTACCATAGAATGGAATAGACCTGTAGGAGAAAATTCTGTTAAAGTGCCAGATTTTCGAAAAGCTGATTTAAATAGCCTAAGAATTTTTTGGGGTCAAATTGATTGGAAAGTCTTGGGTATGGGGTGTGGGCCGGTCTTGGAGCGAGACATGAACCCAGTGATAGGTGATGTAAATGGGGATTTCGATGTGGATTCAATATATAACTTATTTAAGAATATTCTAAACAAAGCATAGGAACGTAGTATACCATACAAATTGAATAGATCGAATACTAATGACCCAAAGTGGATAACAAAGAATTTGAAGAACCTTATAGGTAAAAAGAGAGCTTGGTACAAAAGGATTAAAAATGGGGAGGTCACTTAGAACAATAATTCGTACAACTGGTTAGAAATGTTAAAAAGAGATAAGGAAAGCAAAAAGAAACTATGAAGTTCGCATAGCAGGGCAAGCAAAGACAAATCCTAAAGTTTTTTTCAGTTATATCGTACTAAGACTAGGGAAAGGATAGGTCCATTAAAAACTGAGACAGGTCAAATAACAGATAATGATGAAGAGATGAGTAGTATTTTTAATAAGAACATAAGAACAAAGGCAACTGCAGAAGGCCTATTGGCCCATACGAGGCAGCTCCTATTTATAACCACCCAATCCCACTCATATACTTGTCCAACCCGTGCTTGAAACAATCGAGGGACCCCACCTCCAGCACGTTACGCGGTAATTGGTTCCCCAAATCAACAACCCTGTTACTGAACCAGTATTTACCCAAGTCTTTCCTAAATCTAAACTTATCCAATTTATACCCATTGTTTCGTGTTCTGTCTTGTGTTGATACTTTAATACCCTATTAATATCCCCTTTGTTATGTCCATTCACCCACTTGTAAACCTCTATCATGTCACCACTAACTCTTCGCCTTTCCAGTGAATGTAACTTAAGCTTTGTTAATCTTTCTTCATATGAAAGATTTCTAATTTGGGGAATTAACTTAGTCATCCTACGCTGGACACGTTCAAGTGAATTTATATCCATTCTATAATATGGCGACCAAAACTGAACTCCATAATCTAAATGGGGCCTAACTAGAGCAAGATATAGCTTGAGAACCACATCAGGTGTCTTGTTACTAACGCTGCGATTAATAAATCCAAGTGTCCGATTTGCCTTATTACGAACATTTATGCATTGATCCTTTTGTTTTAAATTCTTACTAATCATAACTCCCAGATCCCTTTCGCAATCCGACTTCGCAATCTCAACACCATCTAGGTCGTATCTTGTAACTCTATCATCATTACCTAGCCTCAGAACTTTACATTTATCAGCATTAAACTGCATTTGCCAATCATTTGACCATTTCAAAACCCTATCTAGATCAACTTGAAGTGATAGTGAGTCCTCCTCCGAATTAATTTCCCTACCGATTTTCGTATCATCAGCAAATTTGCAAATGTTGCTACTCAAACCTGAATCTAAATCATTTATATATATTATAAACAACAGAGGTCCCAGGACAGAGCCCTGAGGTACTCCACTAACAACATTATCCCACTCTGACTTAACCCCATTTATACTAACTCTGTTTCCTTTGGAATAGCCATGCCCTAATCCAAGTTAATAGAGCACCCCCAATACCATGAGCTTCTATTTTTTAAATTAGTCTTTCATGTGGCACTGTATCAAATGCTTTGCTAAAGTCAAGGTACACAACATCACAATCCTTACCACTATCAACTGCCTCAACTATGCTGGAATAAAAAGTTAGCAAATTTGTTAAACATGAACGGCCATTTGTAAAACCATGTTGCGACTCATTGATTAATTTATGTTTTTCAAGATGGAGACGAATTGTATTTGCAATTATTGATTCAAGTAACTTTCCCACAATAGACGTTAGGCTAATTGGCCGATAGTTTGACGCAAGTGATCTATCTCCTTTCTTAAAAATTGGTACCACATTAGCTACCTTCCATGACTCTGGCACTCTGCCTGACTCTATTGATTTATTAAATATGGTAGACAGTGGCTCGGAAAGCTCCTCTTTGCATTCTTTAAGCACCCTGGCAAACACTTCAACCGGCCCTGGGGATTTGTTTGGTTTTAGTTTTTCTAATTGTTTAATTACATCCTCCCTGGTAACTGCTAAACTAGTCAACCTGTCCTCATCCCCACCCACATAGACTTGTTCGGCTGAAGGCATATTGTTAAGTTCTTCTTTAGTAAATACAGATATAAAATATTTGTTAAAAATACTACTCATCTTGTCATTATCCGTTATTTGACCTGTCTCAGATTTAATGGACCTATCCTTTCCCTAGTCTTAGTTCGATATAACTGAAAAAACCCTTTAGGATTTGACTTTGCTTGCTCTGCTATGCGAACTTCATAGTTTCTTTTTGCTTTCCTAATCTCTTTTTTAACATTTCTAACCAGTTGTATGAATTCCTGTTCTAACCTGACTTCCCCATTCTTAATCCTTTTGTACCAAGCTCTCTTTTTACCTATAAGGTTCTTTCAATTATTTGTTATCCACTTTGGGTCATTAGTATTCGATCAATTCAATTTGTATGGTATACTGCGTTCCTGTGCTTTGTTTAGAATATTCTTAAATAAGTTATATATTAAATCCACATCGAAATCCCCTTTTACGTTACCTGTTGCTGGGTTCATGTCTCGCTCTAAGACCGGCCCACCCCCCCATACCCAAGACTTTCCAATCTATTTGACCCAAAAAATTTCTTAGGCTATTAAAATCAGCTTTTCGAAAATATGGCACTTTAACATAATTTTCTCCTACAGGTCTATTCCATTCTATGCTAAATCTGATTACTTTGTGATCACTGTTCCCTAGCTCACTCCCTATTTCGATGTCATTAATTTGTGTTTCCCTGTTAGTTAACACTAAATCTAAAATATTTGGGGCCTCGTAGCCGGGTGGTTAGTGCGCAGGATTCGTAATTCTGTGGCGCGGGTTCGATTCCCGCACGAGGCAGAAACAAATGGGCAAAGTTTATTTCACCCTGAATGCCCCTGTTACCTAGCAGTAAATAGGTACCTGGGAGTTAGTCAGCTGTCACGGGCTGCTTCCTGGGGTGGAGGCCTGGTCGAGGACCGGGCCGCGGGGACACTAAAAACCCCCGAAATCATCTCAAGATTATTTTCCCGTATTGGTTCCTTAATGTGTTGCGTAAGAAAGCAATCGTCAATTAATTCTAGAAAATCTTCTGCTTCACTATTCCCTGTTTTGTTCAACCAGTTTATTCCACTAAAATTAAAGTCACCCATGACATAAATACTGTTAGATCTAGATGCTCTAGATATTTCATTCCATAGATGCTTTGCTTCCATTCTGTCTAAATTTGGTGGCCTATATATAACTCCTATTATAATATTATTTGCTTTTTCGTTTAATTCTATCCAAATAGTTTCTGTGTGTGGCTCAGTTTTGATTCCCTCTTTGAGACTACATTGCAAATTGTCTCTAACATATATGGCTACTCCCCCTCCTCGTCTAATATATCTATCTGTGTGAAATAGTTTAAATCCATTTATCTGATATTCAGCTAATAGTTCTCTATTTTCTACATTCATCCACGTTTCGGTAAGTGCAATAATATCTATTTTTTCTGTGCAGACAAGAGCATTAAATTCATTAATTTTATTTCTTAGACTTCTACTGTTAGTGTAATATATCCTAAGTGAAATGTTATTTTTTTGTTTATGAAATGATTTATTGAAATGTTTATTTTCTGCCTGAAACGCTTTGCGTAATAGTGGCTTTAGGCATTGTATGTACTAGCTCTATCTATAAAGCCAACAAACTTTCTAAAATCTCTTTATGTATGTACCTTTGCCTAAATAAAAATTATTATTATTATTATTATTATTTTGAGGCCCTTTTCTTTCCCTGATCATTTTGCCAATTCTTTTCTCCCACGAACACATACTTTTATTACCTCCTTCCTCCAAATCAATTCCCATACCACTATCTACTAACAGTTTAAACCCAAACAAACACCTCTAACCACTGGTTCCAACGAGTTCGCAACAGCAACAACCCCAGCCCTCGATAGATGCACCCCATCACGAGCATACATTTCATTTCTTCCATAGAAGCGTTCCCAGTTGTCTATGAAAGATATTGCATTTGATTTGCAATATCTTTCCAGCCGGCAATTGACACCAAGTGCCCTCGACATCCATTCATTTCCCACTCCCTTTCTTGGAAGAATGCCACATATGATCGGGATTCCTCCCTTGCTCCTAACTAATTCAATGGCTGTCCTGAATCTCTGTATTAGTTCCTCACTCCTAACTCGCCCAACATCATTACCCCCTGCACTAATACAAATAATGGGTTTGTTCCCATTTCCCGTCATAATATCATTCATGTTTTCAACAATATCACCAATTCCAGCTCCCGGATAGCAAACCCTTAATCTGTTCCCCCTATCTCTGAAACCACATCTTTTCTCGTAGCAGCTGTTTGGTCCTAACAAGACCTTGGTGTCCTTGATGTGCAAGCTTCAGAGCACGCTTCTGGAGAACAGCTGGAATAACGATACGAGTACCTCGCAGCACGGTGTCGCGTTGTTGCGTAACACTTAATTCTGTCTGGATGCGTTCAAGTGCTTTGAATGCATCTTGGTCAACTCCTGAGGGTGGGATGCGTGGAAACTTTTTCTTAGTCAATGCATCCACTGTTGCTTGCAGAGTTGGGTCCTCTAGGATTGCAGTACGGATTTCATCAAGAGTGAGAGCCTTAGGGACTGCATCACAGGTTACAGAGTGTACATATTCCTCGGCAACTTGCTGATGCTTGGTGATGGTGAAACTGTTGGCAGGATGTCGACTGATGTAATCAGCAGGATTGCCTGCACCCGGCTTGTATTTCACCGTAAAGTTGTATGGTTGCAGACGAAGAGCCCATCTCTCAATGCGAGCTGGTGGTTTGGACTTTGGATTATTGAAGATGGTCTCCAACGGTTTGTGGTCAGTGACTATCGTGGTGAAGGGTGCACCAAGCAGATACACATTGAAGTGTTCACAGCCCCATACAAGAGCAAGAGCTTCCTTCTCTGTCTGACTGTATCGTTGCTCAACATCTGTGAGAGAACGGCTGGCGTAGGCAATTACTACTCTGGAATCTGGTTGACCAGGTTTGTGTTGGGCTAAAACAGCACCTAATCCAACAGGACTAGCATCCACTGTTAACTCAGTGTCCATTGATGGATCAAAGTATGCAGCAGTCGCATTCTCTACTAGTGCATCTTTCACGGCATCAAATGCATTTTGCTCAATATCGCTCCAGTACCATGATGCATTTTTCTTCAGGAGCTCACGTAGAGGCTTCGTAATGGTAGCAAAATCTGGAATGAAGCGAGAACAGTAGTTTGCTATTCCCAGAAAACTATGTACTTCAGTGGACGTTGAAGGAGGTGCAGCATTCTTGATATCTGCAACTTTCTTAGGATCTGGAGACAGACCTTTGTCACTAAGTACATGTCCAAAGAATTCAATTTTATGTTGATTGAACTCACACTTTGCTTGGCTTAGCGTCAGTTTCTTTTCTCGTAAGCGTTGCAATGTTGCACGAAGAGCTTTGTCGTGTTCAGCTTGGGTACGGCCATAAACAATGATGTCATCAGACATGTTGTCAGCATTAGGAATATCTTGCAATACCTGGCTGATGATGTGCTGGAATACCTCGGCAGCACTGTTAATACCAAAACTCAGGCGCTTGTACCTATACAGACCTCGATGTGTCGTAAACGTTGTGATGAAGCGACTCTCATCATCAAGTTCAAGCTGATGATAGCCCTTGTTTAAATCTAACTTGCTAAATACAGTTACACCATTCAAGTGGTAGATCATATCATCTACAGTGGGTGTAGGATGGCGTTCACGCATTATTGCCTTGTTGGGAACACGCATGTTCACACAAATGCGTATCTCATCTGGATTCTTCGGCTTTGGTGGAGTGACAATTGGGCTTACCCATGGTGTTGGGCCTGTTACTGGTTCAATGATATCTAGTTCCATCAGCCTATCCAGTTCGGCATCGACTTTCTTGCGAGTATGGAATGGTTGTCGGCGATGTGGTTGGGCAACTGGAATTACATCTGGGTTGATATGCAGATGTACTTTGCTATCAGTATAACAACCTATGGATTTAAATCGATGAGAAAATTCAGCAACAATAGCATCAATATTGTTTGCAGATTCCACTGCTACAGCATTAGAAAGCTGAAGTAGCCCCAATTTGGTTGAAGTCTTGTAACTGAGTAGAGACTCCTTTGCATTCCTAACAATATGGAATGTAGTAATGAGCATTGCATTCTTTGACTTGATCTCTGCAGTGAAAGTTCCAATCACTGGCAAGGCTACCTTTGAAGCATAGGCAGTGGCTTTGCCATTATAGTTCTCAAGCTTTGGGAACTGTTTTTTAAATTTCTCATAGTGACATTCAGCAATGGTGTCAATGTTTGATCCAGTGTCAATGAGAACTTTGAGACAAATACCAGCAATGTATACTATAGTCTCTGGGTTGTTTGGAAGATCATTCCATTCTGTGATTGCTTGTACTCCATAAGTGTAATCACATTCACTGTCATCTGAGACTGGTTGTAAAGAAATGTTGTCTTGTACATTATTAACATTCTGGATATGAGGTGCAATATTGTGTTTACCACCTCGACCCCTATGACCTGATCCTCGTACAGTGCTTTTATTCACTGACTGTGGTTTCTTTAGTGCGGAACGACACATAGCACCACAATGACCTAGTTTTCCACACTCATAGCACTTCTTACCTTGAGCAGGACAAACATTACCTTGGTGTGGGTAGTCTCCTCCACAATTGTAACATTTATTGTTGACACCTTCTGATGTGAGTCGTTGTGACTGCTTGAGTTTTCTTGAGGTTATCTTGAGATGATTTTGGGGCTTTTTAATGTCCCCGCGGCCCGGTCCTCGACCGGGCCTCCACCCCCAGGAAGCAGCCCGCGACAGCTGACTAACACCCAGGTACCTATTATACTGCTAGGTAACAGGAGCATAGGGTGAAAGAAACTCTGCCCATTGTTTCTCGCCGGCGCCTGGGATCGAACCCAGGACCACAGGATCACAAGTCCAGCGTGCTGTCCGCTCGGCCGACTGGCTCTTGTTCCTTGACCCCATTTGTGATGTGGTTCTCGGCTCAATTTGCTGTTAGGTTTGCTATGATAGCTTCTTTGATCACGGTGACCTCCCTGAACCTTACGTACTTCATCACTGTTAGTAACAGTGGCAGAACCATTGTTGGCACTGCACTCCATGACACGAGCATCACGTGCAGCATCTTCCATTCGACGAGCCATATCCAGTACCTTGGTAAGAGAACTTTCATCATCAACAAGTTCTAGAGCTCTTCGACCAAGACGTGTAGATGTACATGTTTCAATTATTTGCTGTTTGATTTCTTTGTCAACATCAGCAAACTCACAATGGGTTGCTAAACCCTGCAGACGTGTGTGGTATTGATCAACGGTTTCATTAGAGAGTTGTCTGGCTCTCTTGAAATACATAATTTCCATTGCAGTATTTTGTCTTGGTTTGAAGTGCTCAGTTAATTTGGCTTTGGCAATGTCATAATCTTTGGCACCACCAGTGTCTTTCAGTGTGTCAAAGATGTCACAAACTCTATCACCTGCATAATGAAGTAGAAAGGCACGCTTTCTTTCAGCACTTTTGATGTCAGAAACTATCAACAAATTTTAAAACATTTTAAGCCATTTGGTCCACCTCTGTGATAGGTTTGTCTGGTCACAGTCAGGATCAAATGCAGGAAACTAAGGTATATTTGCCATTTTTTACTGTATAAAAGTAAACTTATCACTTAAATGTTCCTCAGAATATTAAACACTTACTGCACTGTATATGTTAGTTAAGAATTCACTATAATTACTTTAATTTTGCAAAGCACACAAGCATTTTAATGCAAAAGTTCACAGCAGTGCACAATACAGCAGCAACTGATTTCTTACCTAGCCCTTGTGTACATGTGCTGTTCCTGCTCACAGCAGCACAGCAGTTGTCAGCAGTTGGCACAGCAGTAGTTAGCAGTTGGTACAGCAGTTGGTAGCAGTTGGTGCAGCAGTTGGTACAGCAGTTGGTAGCAGTTGGTGCAGCAGTTGGTACAGCAGTTGGTACAGCAGTCAGTTCACAGCGTGAAGAATTGTAGCACAGAGCGCGTTTCGTATACAAAACATCGAGTTTTGTATACAGCATCAAAGCGTCGTTTCGTAAACAGCGTCAGCAGATTCCAGAATCCTCAGTACACAGCTTGTCAGCACAGCTTGGGTAGCACACAGCATTGGTTAGCACACAGCATCGGTTAGCACACAGCATTGGTTACCACACAGCATTGGGTATGATGCTCACAGACAGCACGACTTCCCTCCTCCTCCGGGGGCGAGACAGCATGCTTCTTCCTTGTGTTTTAAACTGAACAAATACCTGCGTTCACAGTTCATCCTCGTCGCCAATGTGGTGTTGTGTGTTACTGAGGAAGTCTTGGTTGTAGGGTTGATATAAAGCCATTGCTTGGTTATTGACTTTACTACTTAAACTGATACATGACTAGTAGCTTCCTAGCTGGTAGCGTCCTGTATGCTCCATTGTTTACCTCTATCTTGGCGTCTGACTCGCTGCACATAGAAAACGGATGGTACCGTTTTCTGTGAACATGACAGGTCCTTGGAACTTGGAACCTCTTGAAGTGTAAGTTTTCATTGATCGTAGTAATGCGCTGAAAAGTAGACCAGTTCCCAGTCTAGATGATTTAATTAGCGTTGATTTCTAGACAAACGAACTACTTATGCTAAGTCTTTAGTTCAATTGTTCACCGACCATCTTGATATTGTCTGGGACTCGATGGGAAATTTATTAAATCCTCTATAGAATTAAAATATTAAGATATTATTGAGAAAATGAGTTATTCTAAGGCACAATTTAAGGAAAAGGCACTTGCTGGATGTACGAATTTTGCTGAAAATTGTCAGCTTAGACTTGACCTTCATAGGAAATTGTCGCGTGAGGCTTCTGCTGAAAGGTTGTAGGGTTATCTTGGTTATCTTGAGATAATTTCAAGGCTTAGCCTCCTCGCGGCCCGGTCCTCGACTAGGTCTCCTTTTTTGTTTGTTTTTGTTATGGAGCCGGTCGGCCGAGCGAACAGCACACTGAACTTGTGATCCTGGGTTCGATCCCAGGCGCCGGCTAGAAACAATGGGCAGAGTTTCTTTTACCCAGTGCCCCTGTTACCTAGCAGTAAAATAGGTACCTGGGTGTAAGTCAGCTGTCACGGGCTGCTTCCTGGGGGTGGAGGCCTGGTCGAGGACCGGGCCGCGGGGACACTAAAAGCCCCGAAATCATCTCAAGATATGAACCTCAAGATAACCCCCAGGAAGCAGTGCAAAGCAGCTGTGTAACTCCCAGGTACCTCTTTACTGCCAGGTGAACAGGAGCATCATGGTGAAAGAAACTGCCTATTTGTTTCCGTTTCCACCGGGAATCAAACCCGGAACCTCAGGACTACGAATCCGAAGCGCTGTTCACTCAGCTGTCAGGCCCCTTAAATCATAAATCGACCTCACTGGGAGCCCTATTAGTGGTATGTAGGAGATATCTATATAGTTACTAAATCAGTTTCATGGAGGAAATATGACATTCGCCCCACAATGGATGAAAAACTAAATTATTAATTTTGAGGCGACTAGTTGTCTTGAGTTGATTTCGGGGCTTTTTAGTGTCCCCGCGGCCCGGTCCTCGACCAGGCCTCCACCCCCAGGAAGCAGCCCGTGACAGCTGACTAACTCCCAGGTACCTATTTACTGCTAGGTAATAGGGGCGTAGGGTGAAAGAAACTATGTCCATCGTTTCTCACCGGCGCCCGGGATCGAACCCGAGACCACAGGATCACGTGTACAGTGTGCTGTCCGCTTGACCGGCCGGCCCCTTAGGGTTGTCCGGCCAGATCGGTCCGGTCCGTCCGGTCGGATACTATATCTTAGTGGCCACAAAGATATAGTACTTAAGTGTATCACAAGTGTCCAGTGATTTAGGCTGTGTGGGGAGCTTATGACCCACTCATGATCAGTGCCCAAAGGAGCAATTTTTTATTTCTTTAATTAAGTGAGTAAAAATTATTCCTCTTATTCTCAAACTGAAATATAATCTGAAATATGGAGATTGGAAAAATTAACCATAGGTCTCCGCCTCTCTGAAGTAACGCTCTTGAACTCTCTCTCCACCCTTTCCCACCTGCTCTTAGCTTCTGTATACTTAGACTCTGGTCTCTACAGAACTTTTACTCTTCGAGTTTGGAGCCCGCTCATCATGATCAATTCAGTCGATCTCCCGTGAGCTCAACAACATCGCAGGCTCAATCGTCGATGCTGAGCTTCAGTCCCATCAAGATGTATTGGTATACGAAATCCCTGCTACGACCCTAAGGCCTTGCATCATCAATCTGGCACTCATACCCATATGCAGTAAATGACTGGCTAGCCCTTACTTACGCCAATAGGGTCGTTATGTCTTCTCGCGATTTCCCTGGCAAAGTTGTCATGATACCACGATACAGCGCCTGACAGCTGAGTGGACAGCGCTTCGGATTCGTAGTCCTGAAGTTCCGTCTTCGATCCCAGGTAGAGACAAATGGGCAAAATGTTTCTTTCACCCTGATGCCCCAGTTACCTAGCAATAAATAGGTACCTGGGAGTTAGACAGCTGTTCCGGGCTCCTTCCTGAGGGGTGTAACAAAAAGGAGGCCTGGTCGAGGACCGGGCCTCGGGGACGCTAAGCCCCGAAGTCATCTCAAGATACCATGCCCACCTAGAATTGGACCCGAATGAGAGACGTTACCCTGCAATTGTTGGTCTGACCACTACTTACGGCGTGGGTCCTCCAATTAAAAATAACGTGACAGCCTGGGAGCAGATGACCAGAAGTAATGATAATCACTACATACACAGTCTCGCCCTGAACACTTGTGACAACTGCAAGTTCTGGTTGAAAACTTACTCTAATACACTAGGGCAAATAGTTAGGACGAGGGAACTATATAATCGAATCGTCCTTCCTCACGGCACTGGAACATCTCGTGACACTCCACAACTGGATGCCAACTTTCATGGTGATGTTGCTGAATTTGCAAAGAGTTGTCAGTAAGGGACGCTGCGATCCTGTCATCGTATGACCCGCGATCATCGGAGGGAGTGAACCGGTTGTGCTATTACCATGAAGTAATCATCAACTAGCTATAAAAACATATCTGCTTCAGCATCCCTTGCTTTATTAATATTTTTTTTTTTGCCAGTGAAGTTAAACTGCATATAATCTATACATTGTCGTACCTAAATGCTCTAGATTTGTCTTTCCTTATTCCTTCCTTCCATTCTGTCAAAGTGACCTATAAGTAAAACTCTTATTATTAGGCTAGCATTTTAATTTGTGTCTATAAAAATAGCGTTTGTTTTTTCCTCTGTTTTCATTCACTTTTTGATGCTAGATTTTATTATTTCTGTGACATATATATTTTAACTATTAACAAATTAATTTGCCAAGCATGTCTTTTATAGCTGATAAGAACTTTCATCACTTTAATTTATTTATTAAATGGAGTATTGAAACCTTTTCCTTTTTTTTAGTTAAAATTTTCTCGATGTGGTGAAATAATAGAAAATAAATTGCCATGCTCTGTATGTCCATTTACTCCTAATCTGGAAGACAAAACCTATTTATTTAATTGTTCAAAATATTATTGTTTCAAAGTTAATCAACATACCCACAGGGATGAGAGGAAATGTGGTGACAGAGCGAGTGCTGACGGAGAAGACATTGGTGGGGGTAGCGCAGGACGACCCGGCCCTCGTCAACTACATCCGTCACCACCTCCTCCACCCGCCCTCCCGCCAACCCTATAACCTCTCAAACCCGGCGGCCCAACATTTCTCCCAGCTTGGTCAATCCAGTTACGCCGATAGTGAAGTATTACATGGCATGGTGAGCAACATCTCTGATAAGATAAACTTGGAATTGTTGGAAAACTTACTAATACATTTTCACATACTTACAAACTCCTGTTCTCATGTTTTCCTATCACCTTTCTCTTCCATATTTTTTTCTGTTCTGCTTTATTCAAGTTTTAGTATTATAAAATGACGTTCATTTGTATGGTCTTGCTACACAATAGACTGAACAACAGAGGAGAAAATAATATGAAGAAATCCAAAATGTGAGGTTTCACCAGGTCATCTCTCGTGAGTATCGAGTAAAAAAGACCCCGAATATAATAGTTATTGAAAGTGAGTTGTGAGGACATATTTTAGCATTATAACTTTGGTCTGCAACAAGAAGATGCACGTTCCTTATTTTTGTTGAGTGAGTCGTGAGCAATTTTGTTATTGTTTTGCAGGGATATTCCTGCGCGGGCCCTAAGCCTCTGGCTGCCCCACTAAGTGTTACTAGTTTCTGTTTTACTTGGGCGGAGTATGAGTATTTATGACTTGTATGGTCGCTTCAGTAAGATTATGTTCAGAGTAATTGTTGATAAGGCGGCACTACTAGCATTAGTGTTGAGTGTATATTGAAAGTTTATTGACATTGTATTTTAGCCTAGTGATGAGTAGAAGTTATTTTGACATTTCATAAATTTGCTGAATGTCGAGGGTCGGCATAATTCCTTTACTAGAATTCTGAAATGGTCTTGAGGCTTTTATTGAAAATTATAAATTTAGAACGAAAAAAATAACATTTTCATGCCTTTAAGGCTTAAGTGTTTAAATCAACCTATTTTTAGGTTATTACTTTTTGCCAGAGTGTGTTTGGTTTTTAACATAGAAGAAAATTTAAAACTTACAGTTATAGAATAATTATAAAAATTATTATCCGTTTGTCTAAAACTCTGTTTGTTTGCCCCTCATCTTTTGCACAGTTAGGATATCTACAATATTGGGCTCATTTAATACTGAATTTCAGAATTGCTTGCACTAATAATTATCATTTAGCCCTATTGATGAGACATTTAAACTTTTGTTTTGTGTGTAATGCACAAGTGTTTAACATCACACCATATATAACTAGTGCTCTATGAGGGTATACTATTCATCACCATCAAAATTAGTGTCACACTGTATGTATGAATATTGTACTAATATGATTTAGCATGTGACACACATTCTCTATGAACAAATCCACAAGGGCCGTGACGAGGATTCGAACCTGCGTCTGGGAGCATCCCAGACACTGCCTTAATACTGCTTTATTACTATACTAAGACACTGCTTTAACACACTGCACGTAAATAGACATTATTTACGTGCGCTCGTGTCATGAAAGGAACTCCAGACAAATCCCAGAGGTGCTCTCGTCTGCCAGCCAGAGGTACCTGGTTGATACCTGGTTGATGGGGTTCCGGGAGTTCTTCTACTCCCCAAGCCCGGCCCGAGGCCAGACTTGACTTGTGAGAGTTTGGTCCACCAGGCTGTTGCTTGGAGCCCACATACCCACCACAGCCCGGTTGGTCCGGCACTCCTTGAAGGAAACAATCTAGTTTCCTCTTGAAGATATCCACGGTTGTTCCTGTAATATTTATAATGCTCGCTGGTAGGACGTTGAACAACCGCGGACCTCTGATGTTTATACAGTGTTCTCTGATTGTGCCCATGGCACCTCTGCTCTTCACTGGTTCTATTCTGCATTTTCTTCCATGTCATTCACTCCAGTACGTTGTTATTTTACTGTGCAGATTTGGGACCTGTCCCTCCAGTATTTTCCACGTGTATATTATTTGGTATCTCTCTCGTCTCCTTTCTAGTGAGTACATTTGGAGAGCTTTGAGACGATCCCAATAATTTAGGTGCTTTATCGCGTCTATGCGTGCCGTATATGTTCTCTGTATTCCCTCAATTTCAGCAGTCTCTCCTGCTCTGAAGGGGGAAGTGAGTACTGAGCAGTACTCAAGATGGGACAACACAAGTGATTTGAAGAGTACAACCATTGTGATGGGATCTCTGGACTTGAAGGTTCTCGTAATCCATCCTATCATTTTTCTGGCTGACGCAATACTTGCTTGGTTATGCTCCCTAAACGTTAGGTCGTCGGACATTATTATTCCCAAATCCTTGACATGCTCTTTTCCTACTATGGGCAGATTCGATTGTGTTTTGTACCCTGTATTATGTTTAAGATCCTCATTTTTGCCGTATCTGAGTACCTGGAATTTATCACCGTTAAACATCATGTTATTTTCTGCTGCCCAATCGAAAACTTTGTTAATATCTGTTTGTAGTTTATCAATGTCTTCAGCATAGGTAATTTTCATGCTGATTTTTGTATCATCTGCAAAGGATGACACGAAGCTGTGACTTGTGTTTTTGTCTATATCTGATATGAGAATAAGGAACAGCAGTGGTGCAAGGACTGTACCTTGAGGTACAGAGCTTTTAACTGCGCTCGGACTCGATTTTACTTGATTGACTGTTACTCTTTGTGTTCTGTTCGACAGGAAATTGAGTATCCAGCGTCCTACTTTACCAGTTATACCAATTGACCTCATTTTGTGTGCAATCACTCCATTGTCACATTTGTCGAATGCCTTTGCAAAATCTGTGTATACGACATCTGCGTTATGTTTTTCCTCTAATGCCGCAGTGATTTTGTCATAGTGGTCAAGTAGCTGTGAGAGGCATGATCTTCCTGCTCTAAACCCATGTTGGCCTGGATTGTGGAGATCATTGGTTTCCATGAAACTGGTGACCTGACTCCTGATCACTCTCTCAAATACTTTTATTATGTGCGATGTTAGTGCAACTGGTCTATAATTCTTTGCCAATGCTTTGCTACCACCCTTGTGCAGAGGGGCTATGTCTGCTGCTTTAAGCACATCTGGTATCTCCCCCGTGTCCAAGCTCTTCCTCCACACTATACTGAGTGCCTGTGCTACCGGCACTTTGCATTTCTTTATAAATATTGAATTCCATGAGTCTGGACCTGGGGCCGAGTGCATGGGCATATTGTCAATTTCTCTTTCAAAATCTGCCACGCTCGTGTTGGTATCAGTTATATTTACAGGTGTTTGAGTATCATTCATAAAGAAATTGTCCGGATCTTCCACTTTCATGCTGAGTATCGGAGTGCTAAACATGTCCTCATACTGCTTTTTTAGGATTTTCACTAATTTCTTTGTCATCCTCAGTGTATGAACCTTCATTAATATGAATAGGTCCAATACTGGCAGTGGTTTTCGCTTTTGATTTAGCATATGTGAAGAAATATTTTGGGTTTTTCTTTATTTCTTGAATTGCTTTCTGTTCTAACTGCCTTTCTTCAGTCTGATAGGAATGCTTCAGTCTCTGTTTTATTTCTTCAATCTCCCTGTTTAAATTATTTCTTCTTTGTATGGAGAGTCGTGTCTGCTTAAGCATTTCCGTTAATTTCTTCCTCCTTTTGTAATGTCGTCTGCGTTCTCTTTCTACATTGGACCTCTTTCTGGCTTTCCTCAAAGGAACATGTTTCAGACAGACTTCATATGCTTCAGAAGTCAGTTTTTCTATTCCCTGTGTAGGATTTTTATTTCTTAGAACATTTTCCCATTGAATGTTTGCAAGTTCCATGTTTATTTTCTCCCAGTCTATCCTCTTATTATTAAAATTGAATTTACTGAATAGCCCTTCTCGCTTGTTGTTTCTCTTGGGCCTACTACCGTTATTAATGTTAGTTTGCACTTCAATGAGCTTGTGGTCCGAGTACGTAGTGTCTGAGACAGTAATGTATCTGATTAGCTCATCATTGTTCGTGAATATCAGGTCCAGCATGTTTTCGTTCCTAGTTGGTTCTGTAATCTGCTGACTGAGCGAGAATTTGTCACAGAATCTATTCGTTGCCTTCTCGGGTTGAATGTTATACACAGCAGGCACTTCTGTAGTTTTATTGATTAAGACAATAAGGTGTATAACTGGCCAACCGAGGTCCCAACCTACTCTGGGTATGTGAGAGAACTGAGCCTACTGCGAGCACGGCTGGTGCTCCTCTGTTTGGCGTGACGTCAGAGGCCTACTCGCCTGTGATTGGTTATGTCTCAACCGCCATATAATTTGAGTATAACACCCTCAGTAGTTCTCTGACCTGTGGTTGGTTATTTCCAGGTTGACTTCCTGCTATAATGTTATTGTTTACTATTCTCCATTTTAAACTGGGTAGATTGAAGTCTCCACGGAAGATGATATCTGGTACTGGGTTTGCTGGGTTATCAAGGATATTCTCTATTTTGTGGATCTGTTCAGTGAATTCCTCAACTGTTGCATCTGGCGGTTTGTATATTAAAATAATAAGTAGATTCATATTTTCTACCTTGATTCCAAGTATCTCTACCACCTCATTGGACGAGTTCAGGAGCTCTGTGCATGCCAGCTCCTCTTTAATATACAGACCTACTCCTCCACTTGACCTAATTACTCTGTCACATCTATATAGATTATAATTCAGAATCCAGATTTCACTATCCATGTGGTCTTTTGTGTGGGTTTCTGTAAATGCACCAAATATTGAGTTCGATTCTCTTAGGAGGCCATTTATGAACTTAACTTTATTTCTTGATTTTGGTTTCAAGCCTTGTATGTTTGCAAATATGAATGATTTCCCACATTGCGTGGGAAATCTCGCGAGGTGCTCTCGTCTGCCAGTCAGAGGTGCTCTTGTCTGCCAGCAGCCCCTGAGCAGAGTGAAGCAGAAGGGGAAGTCCTCAAGGCCACACCTGCCCTCCATACGTCACGACACACCTGGGTCGCCTACGCTCCCAGGATCAGGAAACAGGGACCATCTCTGTCTTGAGAAGGATCCTGTTTCTGATACTTATAATACTCAAACTCGTATTGAGGTGCTTTCTTTGCAAGCCACTACTTAGCTGATGGGCAGGAGTCTGAGTAGCAGAGCCGTCTTACCGCATGGGCCCGATGGACACTTGCCCGGGGGCTCCACAATCATAGGATCCTCAAGAGCATAGGGTCCCCACGAGCATACGGTACCCTCGAGCATAGGGTCCCCACGAGCATACCGTACCCTCGAGCATGGGGGCCCCACGAGCATAGGGGCCCCACGAGCACAGGACATGTTCATTTTGGAAGCAGAATGTTTAAATATGTAGGTCTTGTTGCAAGCACACTTATATATATATATATATATATATATGTCGTACCTAGTAGCCAGAACTCACTTCTCAGCCTACTATGCAAGGCCCGATTTGCCTAATAACCCAAGTTTTCATGAATTAATGTTTTTTCGTCAACCTAACCTACCTAACCTAACCTAACCTAGCTTTTTTTGGCTACCTAACCTAACCTTACCTATATATATAGGTTAGGTTAGGTTAGGTAGGGTTGGTTAGGTTCGGTCATATATCTATGTTAATTTTAACTCCAATAAAAAAAATTGACCTCATACATAGTGAAAAGGGTAGCTTTATCATTTCATAAGAAAAAAATTATAGTAAATATAATAATTCAGGAAAACTTGGCTTATTAGGCAAATCGGGCCTTGAATAGTAGGCTGAGAAGTGAGTTCTGGCTACTAGGTACGACATATATATATATATATATATATATATATATATATATATATATATATATATATATATATATACACACACGAGTGTGATTCTTGATAGGTGAGAAGGCAGTTATGTGCTGCAAGGCATCCTCCTGTTCAGATAGTACATATTGTGACGGTCGTCAATAGTCACAATTCGTACGTACTAAGCTTTTAGATAGTAGTATACTGACTAGTAAGGAATTATTTTGAAATAAATGAAGCTAAAACACCATCTTAAATATTCTTAGGCCTAGTATAGCACACATATGTACTTGGTTAGGCCTCAGATATCGTGTATTAGGCCTAGGAAGGTTAAGATTGGTTAGTTTAGTTTGTCAAAGCAACACAAGAAAAAAATTGTTTTCTGACTTGTCCTACTCAATAGTTCAGATTTCTACGTTCTAATTTGGTTGTAGCTGGGTATATATACTATAGTCCTCATCCTCACTACAAGTACTACCAAAACAGGAGGACGGGCTGTGAGAAGACATAACAAACATGGCGCTTTAACTAGCTGTACATATATATTTCTTGTGTTAAGACTTGTCAACTTGCCCTAACATTATACCTAGGAGTTAGTTTAAACAATCAAGCGATAACTCGTTCATTATGTTACCTGGTAATCTGTTCCTCAATATACTCCCTGATTCCCGACCATTGTTTACTATAGTTTTCCTATATCTATATTTCTCCATGTTATATTCATTACTCTTTGCTCATGGCTGGCTCATGGCAATGGCCAGGACTACACTTTAACTTCACGCCACTACACGATGAGGAACCTGTTGTGAAGATATATTTATAACCATATTTAGATTGAGGTCAACTCTCCGTATAAGAGAAACTGTGAATTAATGGTATTAACTTTTCATGCTTCCCTGTTCACATTAAAGTGAATTTATGTGTTTTAGGGAGACCGGACCTGAACTACATAATTTAGATCGGGTCTAATAAAAGTAGGATAATGCTAAATATTTATATATGATGTCTTGTTGCAAACGATTGCAGAATGTCAGTGTATTCTACAGTGTTCTGTAGAATACATTTTCAGTGATTATAGACTCTCAGTGTATCAGTTGTATCCCAGTGTTCTATTTGCCGTATTCCACATATTTATCCATTAATTTTCCTTTAGAGTTAACCAAATGATGACATATTTTCTCGCATTCAGCCTTTCAATTTCAACATAATCTAAATAATAATATGTTATTATTACCTAAGCTTATAACTGTATAACTTCAGCAGTAAAAGAAATCTTCTGATCTTTCGTTCAATATTGAGGGCTATCTAGAACATCCATTAGCCACATTGTGTCCTTTGTAACTTTGTAGAGTTGCGACAGTGCGCACTCTGTAAAGTTACCTGGTGAGTTGCGACAGTGCGCTCTCTGTAAAGTTACCTGGTGAGTTGCGACAGTGCGCTCTCTGTAAAGTTACCTGGTGAGTTGCGACAGTGCGCTCTCTGTAAAGTTACCTGGTGAGTTGCGACAGTGCGCACTCTGTAAAGTTACCTGGTGAGTTGCGACAGTGCGCACTCTGTAAAGTTACCTGGTGAGTTGCGACAGTGCGCTCTCTGTAAAGTTACCTGGTGAGTTGTGACAGTGCGCTCTCTGTAAAGTTACCTGGTGAGTTGCGACAGTGCGCACTCTGTAAAGTTACCTGGTGAGTTGCGACAGTGCGCTCTCTGTAAAGTTACCTGGTGAGTTGCGACAGTGCGCACTCTGTAAAGTTACCTGGTGAGTTGCGACAGTGCGCTCTCTGTAAAGTTACCTGGTGAGTTGCGACAGTGCGCTCTCTGTAAAGTTACCTGGTGAGTTGCGACAGTGCGCTCTCTGTAAAGGTACCTGGTGAGTTGCGACAGTGCGCACTCTGTAAAGTTACCTGGTGAGTTGCGACAGTGCGCTCTCTGTAAAGTTACCTGGTGAGTTGCGACAGTGCGCACTCTGTAAAGTTACCTGGTGAGTTGCGACAGTGCGCTCTCTGTAAAGTTACCTGGTGAGTTGCGACAGTGCGCACTCTGTAAAGTTACCTGGTGAGTTGCGACAGTGCGCACTCTGTAAAGTTACCTGGTGAGTTGCGACAGTGCGCACTCTGTAAAGTTACCTGGTGAGTTGCGACAGTGCGCTCTCTGTAAAGTTACCTGGTGAGTTGCGACAGTGCGCACTCTGTAAAGTTACCTGGTGAGTTGCGACAGTGCGCTCTCTGTAAAGTTACCTGGTGAGTTGCGACAGTGCGCTCTCTGTAAAGTTACCTGGTGAGTTGCGACAGTGCGCACTCTGTAAAGTTTCCTGGTGAGTTACATCAGTGCGCACTCTGTAAAGTTACCTGGTGAGTTGTGACAGTGCACACTCTGTAAAGTTACCTGGTGAGTTGCGACAGTGTGCACTCTGTAAAGTTACCTGGTGAGTTGCGACAGTGCGCTCTCTGTAAAGTTACCTGGTGAGTTGTGACAGTGCGCTCTCTGTAAAGTTACCTGGTGAGTTGCGACAGTGCGCTCTCTGTAAAGTTACCTGGTGAGTTACATCAGTGCGCACTCTGTAAAGTTACCTGGTGAGTTGTGACAGTGTGCACTTTGTAAAGTTACCTGGTGAGTTACATCAGTGCGCACTCTGTAAAGTTACCTGGTGAGTTACATCAGTGCGCACTCTGTAAAGTTACCTGGTGAGTTACATCAGTGCGCACTCTGTAAAGTTACCTGGTGAGTTGCGACAGTGCGCACTGTAAAGTTACCTGGTGAGTTGTGACAGTGTGCACTCTGTAAAGTTACCTGGTGAGTTGCGACAGTGCGCACTCTGTAAAGTTACCTGGTGAGTTGCGACAGTGCGCACTGTAAAGTTACCTGGTGAGTTGTGACAGTGTGCACTCTGTAAAGTTACCTGGTGAGTTGCGACAGTGCGCACTCTGTAAAGTTACCTGGTGAGTTGCGACAGTGCGCACTCTGTAAAGTTACCTGGTGAGTTGCGACAGTGCGCACTCTGTAAAGTTACCTGGTGAGTTGTGACAGTGCGCACTCTGTAAAGTTACCTGGTGAGTTGTGACAGTGCGCTCTCTGTAAAGTTACCTGGTGAGTTGCGACAGTGCGCTCTCTGTAAAGTTACCTGGTGAGTTGCGACAGTGCGCTCTCTGTAAAGTTACCTGGTGAGTTGCGACAGTGCGCACTCTGTAAAGTTACCTGGTGAGTTACATCAGTGCGCACTCTGTAAAGTTACCTGGTGAGTTGTGACAGTGCACACTCTGTAAAGTTACCTGGTGAGTTACATCAGTGCGTACTCTGTAAAGTTACCTGGTGAGTTGCGACAGTGCGCACTCTGTAAAGTTACTTGGTCAGTTGTGACGGTGCGCACTCTGTAAAGTTACCTGGTGAGTTACATCAGTGCGCACTCTGTAAAGTTACTTGGTCAGTTGTGACGGTGCGCACTCTGTAAAGTTACCTGGTGAGTTGCGACAGTGCGCTCTCTGTAAAGTTACCTGGTGAGTTGCGACAGTGCGCACTCTGTAAAGTTACCTGGTGAGTTACATCAGTGCGCACTCTGTAAAGTTACCTGGTGAGTTGTGACAGTGCACACTCTGTAAAGTTACCTGGTGAGTTACATCAGTGCGCACTCTGTAAAGTTACCTGGTGAGTTGCGACAGTGCGCACTCTGTAAAGTTACTTGGTCAGTTGTGACGGTGCGCACTCTGTAAAGTTACCTGGTGAGTTACATCAGTGCGCACTCTGTAAAGTTACTTGGTCAGTTGTGACGGTGCGCACTCTGTAAAGTTACCTGGTGAGTTGCGACAGTGTGCACTCTGTAAAGTTACCTGGTGAGTTGCGACAGTGTGCACTCTGTAAAGTTACCTGGTGAGTTGTGACAGTGCGCACTCTGTAAAGTTACCTGGAGAGTTGTGACAGTGCGCACTCTGTAAAGTTACCTGGTGAGTTGCGACAGTGCGCATTCTGCACACAGTGCGCTCTTCATTGATATCCACTACCCTAGGCTCCACAGCTTGTATTGAGTCTCACATTATGTACAGTTTCAAGGTCTTGCTAGATTCAAGATATGAAATAGTCGAAATCCTCCCACTATTATCTGCTCGAAAAATATTCAAATATTATGAGAGAAATATATGTAAACGTGAGATGATTTTAAACTAGGGCACAGTTATCACAGCATTTTGTGAATCCTGTAATAATATACTTTTTATGATTAAACAAAATGCTTTTGTGATTATCGACTGAAGTAATTTTCCTAAAACAGATTTAAAGCTATCTGGACATATAAACTATATGACATATGAACTATAAAGCTAGTTCGAGGCAAGTGAACTCTTTTCTTTTAAATAGACATTTAATTTGCTACCCTCCACGGCTCTAGTGCCTTGCTCGACTTTAATGATTTATTAAATATGCAAGACATGAGCTTACTAAACTATTTTATTTAATTCTTTAGGCACCCTGACACCTGACACCTGGATGGACAGCGCTTCGGATTCGTAGTCCTGAGGTTCCGGGTTCGATCCCCGGTGGAAGCGGAGACAAATGGGCAAAATGTTTTCTTTTACCTTGATGCCCCTGTTACTTAGCAGTAAATAGGTACCTGGGAGTTAGACAGCTGCTACGGGCTGCTACCTGGGAGTGTGTAACAAAAAGGAGGCCAGCTGGTCGAGGACCGGGCCCCGAAATCATCTCAAGATAACCCTATAAAACACACCTTCTGGACCTGTTTAGTTTTAATTTTGCTATTTACTTTAATCTTCCTCTCTCATTATCACTTTTCTGATCAACTTGTCTTCTTCATAACCAACATAAATTTCTTCAGCTGCATTACGTCAAGATCTTTTCACAAGAAAATACAGAGACGAAGAACTTATTTACAATTCCATCTATTTCTTTGTCATTATCAGCTGCCTGACCGGTTTCAGTTTTCAAGGGAGCAGTTATCAAGGGCACAGTTTTCAAGGGCACAGTAATGAAGGGCACAGTTATCAAGGGCACAGTTATCAAAGGCACAGTTATCAAGGGCACAGTTATCAAGGGCACAGTTATCAAGGGCACAGTAATGAAGGGCACAGTTATCAAGGGCACAGTTATCAAGGGCACAGTAATCAAGGGCACAGTAATGAAGGGTACAGTTATCAAGGGCACAGTTATCAAGGGCACAGTTATCAAGGGCACAGTTATCAAGGGCACAGTAATGAAGGGCACAGTTATCAAGGGCACAGTTATCAAGGGCACAGTAATGAAGGGCACAGTTATCAAGGGCACAGTAATGAAGGACACAGTTATCAAGGGCACAGTTATCAAGGGCACAGTAATCAAGGGCACAGTAATCAAGGGCACAGTAATGAAGGGCACAGTTATCAAGGGCACAGTTATCAAGGGCACAGTTATCAAGGGCACAGTTATCAAGGGCATAGTTATCAAGGGCACAGTTATCAAGGGCACAGTAATGAAGGGCAAAGTAATGAAGGGCACATTAATGAAGGGCACAGTTATCAAGGGCACAGTTATCAAGGGCACAGTTATCAAGGGCACAGTTATCAAGGGCACAGTAATGAAGGGCACAGTTATCAAGGGCACAGTTATCAAGGGCACAGTAATGAAGGGCACAGTAATGAAGGGCACAGTAATGAAGGGCACAGTTATCAAGGGCACAGTTATCAAAGGCACAGTTATCAAGGGCACAGTTATCAAGGGCACAGTTATCAAGGGCACAGTAATGAAGGGCACAGTTATCAAGGGCACAGTTATCAAGGGCACAGTAATCAAGGGCACAGTAATGAAGGGCACAGTTATCAAGGGCACAGTTATCAAGGGCACAGTTATCAAGGGCACAGTTATCAAGGGCACAGTAATGAAGGGCACAGTTATCAAGGGCACAGTTATCAAGGGCACAGTAATGAAGGGCACAGTTATCAAGGGCACAGTAATGAAGGACACAGTTATCAAGGGCACAGTTATCAAGGGCACAGTAATGAAGGGCACAGTAATGAAGGGCACAGTAATGAAGGGCACAGTTATCAAGGGCACAGTTATCAAGGGCACAGTTATCAAGGGCACAGTTATCAAGGGCATAGTTATCAAGGGCACAGTTATCAAGGGCACAGTAATGAAGGGCAAAGTAATGAAGGGCACAGTAATGAAGGGCACAGTTATCAAGGGCACAGTTATCAAGGGCACAGTTATCAAGGGCACAGTTATCAAGGGCACAGTAATGAAGGGCACAGTTATCAAGGGCACAGTTATCAAGGGCACAGTAATGAAGGGCACAGTAATGAAGGGCACAGTAATGAAGGGCACAGTTATCAAGGGCACAGTTATCAAGGGCACAGTTATCAAGGGCACAGTTATCAAGGGCACAGTTATCAAGGGCACAGTAATGAAGGGCACAGTAATGAAAGGCACAGTAATGAAGGGCACAGTTATCAAGGGCACAGTAATCAAGGGCACAGTTATCAAGGGCACAGTAATCAAGGGCACAGTTATCGAGGGCACAGTTATCAAGGGCACAGTTATCAAGGGCACAGTAATGAAGGGCACAGTTATCAAGGGCACAGTTATCAAGGGCACAGTAATCAAGGGCACAGTAATCAAGGGCACAGTAATGAAGGGCACAGTTATCAAGGGCACAGTTATCAAGGGCACAGTTATCAGGGGCACAGTTATCAAGGGCACAGTAATTAAGGGCACAGTTATCAAGGGCACAGTTATCAAGGGCACAGTAATCAAGGGCACAGTAATGAAGGGCACAGTAATGAAGGGCACAGTAATCAAGGGCACAGTTATCAAGGGCACAGTTATCAAGGGCACAGTAATCAAGGGCACAGTTATCAAGGGCACAGTTATCAAGGGCACAGTTTTCAAGGGCACAGTTATCAAGGGCACAGTTATCAAGGGCACAGTTATCAAGGGCACAGTAATCAAGGGCACAGTTATCAAGGGCACAGTAATTAAGGGCACAGTTATCAAGGGCACAGTAATCAAGGGCACAGTAATGAAGGGCACAGTAATCAAGGGCACAGTTATCAAGGGCACAGTAATCAAGGGCACAGTTTTCAAGAGCACAGTACTGAAGGGCACAGTACTGAAGGGCACAGTACTGAAGGGCACAGTTATCAAGGGTACAGTTATAAAGGGTACTGTTATCAAGGGCACAGTAATCAAGGGCACAGTACTGAAGGGCACAGTTATCAAGGACACAGTTATCAAGGGCACAGTAATCAAGGGCACAGTTTTCAAGGGCACAGTACTGAAGGGCACAGTTATCAAGGGTACAGTTATCAAGGGTACAGTTATCAAGGGCACAGTAATCAAGGGCACAGTAATCAAGGACACAGTTATCAAGGACACAGTTATCAAGGGCACAGTAATCAAGGGCACAGTTTTCAAGGGCACAGTACTGAAGGGCACAGTTATCAAGGGTACAGTTATCAAGGGTACAGTTATCAAGGGCACAGTAATCAAGGGCACAGAAATGAAGGGCACAGTAATCAAGGGCACAGTTATCAAGGACACAGTTTTCAAGGACACAGTTATCAAGGGCACAGTAATCAAGGGCACAGAAATGAAGGGCACAGTAATCAAGGGCACAGTTATCAAGGACACAGTTTTCAAGGACACAGTTATCAAGGGCACAGTAATCAAGGGCACAGTTTTCAAGGGCACAGTATTGAAGGGCACAGTTATCAAGGGCACAGTTATCAAGGGTACAGTTATCAAGGGCACAGTAATCAAGGGCACAGTTTTCAAGGGCACAGTAATCAAGGACACAGTTATCAAGGGTACAGTTATCAAGGGCACAGTTATCAAGGGCACAGTTATCAAGGGTACAGTTATAAAGGGTACTGTTATCAAGGGCACAGTAATCAAGGGCACAGTACTGAAGGGCACAGTTATCAAGGACACAGTTATCAAGGGCACAGTAATCAAGGGCACAGTTTTCAAGGGCACAGTACTGAAGGGCACAGTTATCAAGGGTACAGTTATCAAGGGTACAGTTATCAAGGGCACAGTAATCAAGGGCACAGTAATCAAGGACACAGTTATCAAGGACACAGTTATCAAGGGCACAGTAATCAAGGGCACAGTTTTCAAGGGCACAGTACTGAAGGGCACAGTTATCAAGGGTACAGTTATCAAGGGTACAGTTATCAAGGGCACAGTAATCAAGGGCACAGAAATGAAGGGCACAGTAATCAAGGGCACAGTTATCAAGGACACAGTTTTCAAGGACACAGTTATCAAGGGCACAGTAATCAAGGGCACAGAAATGAAGGGCACAGTAATCAAGGGCACAGTTATCAAGGACACAGTTTTCAAGGACACAGTTATCAAGGGCACAGTAATCAAGGGCACAGTTTTCAAGGGCACAGTATTGAAGGGCACAGTTATCAAGGGCACAGTTATCAAGGGTACAGTTATCAAGGGCACAGTAATCAAGGGCACAGTTTTCAAGGGCACAGTAATCAAGGACACAGTTATCAAGGGTACAGTTATCAAGGGCACAGTTATCAAGTGCACAGTTATCAAGGGTACAGTTATCAAGGGCACAGTTATCAAGGGCACAGTTATCAAGGGCACAGTTATCAAGAGCACAGTTATCAAGGGCACAGTTATCAAGGGCACAGTTATCAAGGGCACAGTTATCAAGGGCACAGTAATGAAGGGCACAGTTATCAAGGGCACAGTTATCAAGGGCACAGTTATCAAGGGCACAGTTATCAAGGGCACAGTAATGAAGGGCACAGTTATCAAGGGCACAGTTATCAAGGGCACAGTTATCAAGGGCACAGTTATCAAGGGCACAGTAATGAAGGGCACAGTTGTCAAGGGCACAGTTATCAAGGGCACAGTTATCAAGGGCACAGTTATCAAGGGCACAGTTATCAAGGGCACAGTTATCAAGGGCACAGTAATGAAGGGCACAGTTATCAAGGGCACAGTTATCAAGGGCACAGTTATCAAGGGCACAGTTATCAAGGGCACAGTTATCAAGGGCACAGTAATGAAGGGCACAGTTATCAAGGGCACAGTTATCAAGGGCACAGTAATCAAGGGCACAGTAATCAAGGGCACAGTAATGAAGGGCACAGTTATCAAGGGCACAGTTATCAAGTGCACAGTTATCAAGGGCACAGTTATCAAGGGCACAGTTATCAAGGGCACAGTAATGAAGGGCAAAGTAATGAAGGGCACAGTAATGAAGGGCACAGTTATCAAGGGCACAGTTATCAAGGGCACAGTTATCAAGGGCACAGTTATCAAGGGCACAGTAATGAAGGGCACAGTTATCAAGGGCACAGTAATGAAGGGCACAGTAATGAAGGGCACAGTAATGAAGGGCACAGTTATCAAGGGCACAGTTATCAAGGGCACAGTTATCAAGGGCACAGTTATCAAGGGCACAGTAATGAAGGGCACAGTTATCAAGGGCACAGTTATCAAGGGCACAGTAATCAAGGGCACAGTAATCAAGGGCACAGTAATGAAGGGCACAGTTATCAAGGGCACAGTTATCAAGGGCACAGTTATCAGGGGCACAGTTATCAAGGGCACAGTAATGAAGGGCACAGTTATCAAGGGCACAGTTATCAAGGGCACAGTTATCAAGGGCACAGTAATGAAGTGCACAGTTATCAAGGGCACAGTTATCAAGGGCACAGTTATCAAGGGCACAGTTATCAAGGGCACAGTTATTAAGGGCACAGTAATGAAGGGCACAGTAATGAAGGGCACAGTAATGAAGGGCACAGTTATCAAGGGCACAGTAATCAAGGGCACAGTTATCAAGGGCACAGTTATCAAGGGCACAGTTATCAAGGGCACAGTTATCAAGGGCACAGTAATCAAGGGCACAGTTATCAAGGGCACAGTTATCAAGGGCACAGTTTTCAAGGGCACAGTTACCAAGGGCACAGTTATCAAGGGCACAGTTATCAAGGGCACAGTTATCAAGGGCACAGTAATCAAGGGCACAGTTATCAAGGGCACAGTAATTAAGGGCACAGTTATCAAGGGCACAGTAATCAAGGGCACAGTAATCAAGGGCACAGTAATCAAGGGCACAGTTATCAAGGACACAGTTTTAAAGGACACAGTTATCAAGGGCACAGTAATCAAGGGCACAGTTTTCAAGGGCACAGTACTGAAGGGCACAGTACTGAAGGGCACAGTACTGAAGGGCACAGTTATCAAGGGTACAGTTATAAAGGGTACAGTTATCAAGGGCACAGTAATCAAGGGCACAGTACTGAAGGGCACAGTTATCAAGGACACAGTTATCAAGGGCACAGTAATGAAGGGCACAGTTTTCAAGGGCACAGTACTGAAGGGCACAGTTATCAAGGGTACAGTAATCAAGGGCACAGTAATGAAGGGCACAGTAATCAAGGGCACAGTTATCAAGGACACAGTTTTCAAGGACACAGTTATCAAGGGCACAGTAATCAAGGGCACAGTTTTCAAGGGCACAGTACTGAAGGGCACAGTTATCAAGGGCACAGTTATCAAGGGTACAGTTATCAAGGGCACAGTAATCAATGGCACAGTTTTCAAGGGCACAGTAATCAAGGACACAGTTATCAAGGGCACAGTTATCACGGGTACAGTTATCAAGGGCACAGTTATCAAGGGCACAGTTATCAAGGGCACAGTTATCAAGGGCACAGTTATCAAGGGCACAGTTATCAAGCGCACAGTTATCAAGGGCACAGTTATCAAGGGCACAGTAATGAAGGGCACAGTTATCAAGAGCACAGCTATCAAGTGCACAGTTATCAAGGGCACAGTTATCAAGGGCACAGTTATCAGGGGCACAGTTATCAAGGGCACAGTAATCAAGGGCACAGTAATCAAGGGCACAATTTTCAAGGGCACAGTACTGATGGGCACAGTTATCAAGAGCACAGTTATCAAGGGCACAATAATCAAGGGCACAGTAATCAAGGGCACAATAATCAAGGGCACAGTAATCAAGGGCACAGTAATCAAGGGCACAGTTATCAAGGGCACAGTTATCAAGGGCACAGTAATCAAGGGCTGAGTTATCAAGGGCACAGTTATCAAGGGCACAGTTATCAAGGGCACAGTAATCAAGGGCACAGTAATCAAGGGCACAGTTATCAAGGGCACAGTTATCAAGGGCACAGTTATCAAGCGCACAGTTAGCAAGGGGACAGTTATCAAGGGCACAGTAATGAAGGGCACAGTTATCAAGGGCACAGTTATCAAGGGCACAGTTATCAAGGGCACAGTAATGAAGGGCACAGTTATCAAGGGCACAGTTATCAAGGGCACAGTAATCAAGGGCACAGTTATCAAGGGCACAGTAATCAAGGGCACAGTTATCAAGGGCACAGTAATCAAGGGCACAGTTATCAAGGGCACAGTTATCAAGGGCACAGTAATCAAGGGCACAGTAATCAAGGGCACAGTAATGAAGGGCACAGTTATCAAGGGTACAGTTATCAAGGGCACAGTTATCAAGGGCACAGTTATCAAGGGCACAGTTATCAAGGGCACAGTTATCAAGGGCACAGTAATGAAGGGCAAAGTAATGAAGGGCACAGTAATGAAGGGCACAGTTATCAAGGGCACAGTTATCAAGGGCACAGTTATCAAGGGCACAGTAATGAAGGGCACAGTTATCAAGGGCACAGTTATCAAGGGCACAGTAATGAAGGGCACAGTAATGAAGGGCACAGTAATGAAGGGCACAGTTATCAAGGGCACAGTTATCAAGGGCACAGTTATCAAGGGCACAGTTATCAAGGGCACAGTTATCAAGGGCACAGTAATCAAGGGCACAGTTATCAAGGGCACAGTTATCAAGGGCACAGTTATCAAGGGCACAGTTATCAAGGGCACAGTTATCAAGGGCACAGTTATTAAGGGCACAGTAATAAAGGCACAGTTATCAAGGGCACAGTTATCAAGGGCACAGTAATCAAGGGCACAGTAATCAAGGGCACAGTAATGAAGGGCACAGTTATCAAGGGCACAGTTATCAAGGGCACAGTTATCAAGGGCACAGTAATGAAGGGCACAGTTATCAAGGGCACAGTTATCAAGGGCACAGTAATTAAGGGCATAGTAATGAAGGGCACAGTAATGAAGGGCACAGTTATCAAGGGCACAGTTATCAAGGGCACAGTTATCAAGGGCACAGTTATCAAGGGCACAGTTATCAAGGGCACAGTTATCAAGGGCACAGTTATCAAGGGCACAGTAATGAAGGGCACAGTAATGAAGGGCACAGTAATGAAGGGCACAGTTATCAAGGGCACAGTAATCAAGGGCACAGTTATCAAGGGCACAGTTATCAAGGGCACAGTTATCAAGGGCACAGTTATCAAGGGCACAGTAATGAAGGGCACAGTTATCAAGGGCACAGTTATCAAGGGCACAGTTTTCAAGGGCACAGTTATCAAGGGCACAGTTATCAAGGGCACAGTTATCAAGGGCACAGTTATCAAGGGCACAGTAATCAAGGGCACAGTTATCAAGGGCACAGTAATTAAGGGCACAGTTATCAAGGTCACAGTAATCAAGGGCACAGTAATGAAGGGCACAGTAATCAAGGGCACAGTTATCAAGGACACAGTTTTCAAGGACACAGTTATCAAGGGCACAGTAATCAAGGGCACAGTTTTCAAGGGCACAGTACTGAAGGGCACAGTTATCAAGGGTACAGTTATCAAGGGCACAGTTATCAAGGGTACAGTAATCAAGGGCACAGTACTGAAGGGCACAGTTATCAAGGACACAGTTATCAAGGGCACATTAATCAAGGGCACAGTTTTCAAGGGCACAGTACTGAAGGGCACAGTTATCAAAGGTACAGTTATCAAGGGTACAGTTATCAAGGGCACAGTAATCAAGGGCACAGTAATCAAGGACACAGTTATCAAGGACACAGTTATCAAGGGCACAGTAATCAAGGGCACAGTTTTCAAGGGCACCGTACTGAAGGGCACAGTTATCAAGGGTACAGTTATCAAGGGTACAGTTATCAAGGGCACAGTAATCAAGGGCACAGTAATGAAGGGCACAGCATTCAAGGGCACAGTTATCAAGGACACAGTTTTCAAGGACACAGTTATCAAGGGCACAGTAATCAAGTGCACAGTTTTCAAGGGCACAGCACTGAAGGGCACATTTATCAAGGGCACAGTTATCAAGGGTACAGTTATCAAGGGCACAGTAATCAAGGGCACAGTTTTCAAGGGCACAGTAATCAAGGACACAGTTATCAAGGGCACAGTTATCAAGGGCACAGTTATCAAGGGCACAGTTATCAAGGGTACAGTTATCAAGGGCACAGTTATCAAGGGCACAGTTATCAAGGGCACAGTTATCAAGGGCACAGTTATCAAGGGCACAGTTATCAAGCGCACAGTTATCAAGGACACAGTTATCAAGGGCACAGTTATCAAGGGCACAGTTATCAAGGGCACAGTAATGAAGGGCACAATTATCAAGGGCACAGTTATCAAGGGCACAGTTATCAAGGGCACAGTTATCAAGGGCACAGTTATCAAGGGCACAGTTATCAAGGGCACAGTAATCAAGGGCACAGTAATCAAGGGCACAGTTTTCAAGGGCACAGTACTGAAGGGCACAGTTATCAAGAGCACAGTTATCAAGGGCACAGTAATCAACGGCACAGTAATCAAGGGCACAGTAATCAAGGGCACAGTTATCAAGGGCACAGTTATCAAGGGCACAGTAATCAAGGGCACAGTTATCAAGGGCACAGTTATCAAGGGCACAGTTATCAAGCGCACAGTTATCAAGGGCACAGTTATGAAGGGCACAGTAATGAAGGGCACAGTTATCAAGGGCACAGTTATCAAGGGCACAGTAATGAAGGGCACAGTTATCAAGGGCACAGTTATCAAGGGCACAGTTATCAAGGGCACAGTAATCAAGGGCACAGTTATCAAGGGCACAGTTTTGAAGGGCACAGTAATCAAGGGCACAGTAATCAAGGGCACAGTTTTCAAGGGCACAGTACTGAAGGGCACAGTTATCAAGGGCACAGTTATCAAGGGCACAGTAATCAAGGGCACAGTAATCAAGGGCACAGTAATCAAGGGCACAGTTATCAAGGGCACAGTTATCAAGGGCACAGTTATCAAGGGCACAGTTATCAAGGGCACAGTTATCAAGGGCACAGTAATGAAGGGCAAAGTAATGAAGGGCACAGTTATCAAGGGCACAGTTATCAAGGGCACAGTTATCAAGGGCACAGTTATCAAGGGCACAGTAATGAAGGGCACAGTTATCAAGGGCACAGTTATCAAGGGCACAGTAATCAAGGGCACAGTAATCAAGGGCACATTAATCAAGGGCACAGTTATCAAGGGCACAGTTATCAAGGGCACAGTTATCAAGGGCACAGTTATCAAGGGCACAGTTATCAAGGGCACAGTAATGAAGGGCACAGTAATGAAGGGCACAGTTATCAAGGGCACAGTAATCAAGGGCACAGTTATCAAGGGCACAGTTATCAAGGACACAGTTATCAAGGGCACAGTTATCAAGGGCACAGTAATGAAGGGCACAGTTATCAAGGGCACAGTTATCAAGGGCACAGTAATCAAGGGCACAGTAATCAAGGGCACAGTAATGAAGGGCACAGTTATCAAGGGCACAGTTATCAAGGGCACAGTTATCAAGGGCACAGTTATCAAGGGGCACAGTAATGAAGGGCACAGTTATCAAGGGCACAGTTATCAAGGGCACAGTAATCAAGGGCACAGTAATGAAGGGCACAGTAATGAAGGGCACAGTTATCAAGGGCACAGTTATCAAGGGCACAGTTATCAAGGGCACAGTTATCAAGGGCACTGTTATCAAGGGCACAGTTATCAAGGGCACAGTAATCAAGGGCACAGTTATCAAGGGCACAGTTATCAAGGGCACAGTTATCAAGGGCACAGTTATCAAGGGCACAGTTATCAAGGGCACAGTTTTGAAGGGCACAGTAATCAAGGGCACAGTAATCAAGGGCACAGTTTTCAAGGGCACAGTACTTAAGGGCACAGTTATCAAGGGCACAGTTATCAAGGGCACAGTAATCAAGGGCACAGTAATCAAGGGCACAGTTATCAAGGGCACAGTTATCAAGGTCACAGTAATCAAGGGCACAGTTATCAAGGGCACAGTTTTCAAGGGCACAGTTATCAAGGGCACAGTTTTCAAGGGCACAGTTATCAAGGGCACAGTAATCAAGGGCACAGTTATCAAGGGCACAGTAATCAAAGGCACAGTTATCAAGGGCACAGTTATCAAGGGCACAGTTATCAAGGTCACAGTAATCAAGGGCACAGTTATCAAGGGCACAGTTTTCAAGGGCACAGTTATCAAGGGCACAGTTATCAAGGGCACAGTTATCAAGGGCACAGTTATCAAGGGCACAGTTATCAAGGGCACAGTAATCAAGAGCACAGTTTTCAACCTTATCTTTCCACGTATTATCTGAAAATTCTTTAATGATGGTTCTCTGCTTGCCGCTTTACGACTACATAGTTATATTTAATTTTTTTTATTTTTTTTTTAATATTTGAAATTAGTTTGAAAATTTAAAATTAATAGTTCTAATTGAGATTGACTTCTCCGTTCCTAATTATTTTGTGCATAGTTTATTTCCAGATAAAGTGCTTTAATCTCAAGGTTTCATAGTGGTGGTCTTTGTCTTTCCACCAAAACAACTAAATGATATACTACATTCTGGAGCTTTTAAAGAATGCTTTTCAATGAGTCAAAATTTGAATGTATATTGTAATGGGTTATTATGTCACCCTCGGCTAAACCAAACCTGTCCTCTTAAAAAGAACGTCGCTTTTGGCCGTTTGTCCGTATGGCCGAATATAGACGTAATTTGAAAAAAAAAATGAAAATAAATTTGGGATTTTTTTTTTCAACAACAGTAAGTTAAGGGTCCTCTGATAGGTTAGGTGGGCAGGAAATACTCATAAAGTTTGAAAACGGTCTGAAAAAAGTTAATTGAAAGTTTCCTCTTCTAAGCTTACCGAGTAAGCCGGACGACTCAAACAGAAAACGGAACAGTACCTCACTTTTGTGAGTCGATTCCATTTCAAATTACGTTCAAATTTGGCTATAGCGCCGCGCATACCAGCCAAAAGTGACGTTATTTTTAAGATGACGAGTTGGCTAAACCACCGCTACGTCGCATGCACAGCTCGTCTCCCGCGTTCATGTCCACTGAATCTACTCTTTCCCAGAAACCCTTTAATCTTTTAAAATTGTCTTCAAAGATATCTGACGCATTAAGTTAATTTTTATCATACAACGTTTCCATGTTATTTTATATATAATTTCTTTGTGATCACTATTGCGGAATTCATTGGTTATTTCCATATTGATAATCATTGTCAATTTGATTGTCAGGACTAAAACCAGAATACTATTGTTTCTGCACAATGAAATCACAGCAGTATGATACGTCTATGAGAAAATGTTTGCAGCGTGGCAGGGTCAAACCAGTGTCTTGGGTTCTCCCAGACGCATGCTGTACCCATGGACCATAATATGATAAAGATTTACACAACCTGGAATCTGCGAGGCCATTGGAATCTGGATGTACTGAACTGATAGCTAACCAAAGTTCCACATTAACCCACAGACACTATGAGGTATGCATTGGAGTACTCCATCAAACACTCTAGTGAAATTCTCAATGAAATCACGGTATGCACCTGATTCGATCCTGCCGTCCTGCTCCCCCAAAAAAAATCATTATTGTTTCTGGTTGGCTCAGTAACAAATTTTAACAGGACGTAGTCTACAATCACTACCAGTAAGTATTCAGCCCCTGAGTTGCAGGTCTTTAATGTCCAATTTAATCTTTTGAGGTTTAATTCTTTAATGATTCACACAATAAAAATGTTGATATGATTTTCATCTTTTCGCAAAATTGTTTAATGTGTGGTTCATTCAGACTACTACTAGGGCTGACTACTAGGGCTGACTACTAGGGCTGACTACTAGGGCTGACTACTAGGGCTGACTACTAGGGCTGACTACTAGGGCTGACTACTAGGGCTGCATACTACTTCACTTAGTTGTTTCCCTTGTTTACTTCTGCCAATATGGATTCTATGTTGGTCTCTGATTTTATCTCCTCTTTTTACAAAACACTTCAGATCTACTTTCAAATAGATAGCAACTCATCTCCTTTTCTATCTGTTCAGTCGACATGAAAGATCTATTATTTCTTGATATGTAGCTGAACCAGTACATCCTTTCTGTCGACACCCGAGCATGTTACAGTGTGTCGACACCTGAGCATGTTACGGTGTGTCGACACCCGAGCATGTTACAGTGTGTCGACACCCGAGCATGTTACAGTGTGTCGACACCTGAGCATGTTACAGTGTGTCGACACCCGAGCATGTTACAGTGTGTCGACACCCGAGCATGTTACAGTGTGTCGACACCTGAGCATGTTACAGTGTGTCGACACCTGAGCATGTTACAGTGTGTCGACACCTGAGCATGTTACAGTGTGTCGACACCCGAGCATGTTACAGTGTGTCGACACCCGAGCATGTTACAGTGTGTCGACACCTGAGCATGTTACAGTGTGTCGACACCTGAGCATGTTACAGTGTGTCGACACCTGAGCATGTTACAGTGTGTCGACACCTGAGCATGTTACAGTGTGTCAAACGTTGCATTTCACATTAGTGCAAGAAGGCCATCCATCTTATTCCTCACACATTTAGATTTTGTATAACGTAACTGAAACATCTTTTCTGTACTACTATACTACTTAGTATATTATTTTTTATTTCAAAACTGTTTGTTATAGTTTATACGATATGTTTATTCCTTTCACAATTATTTATATTGGTTCCGATATTCATTATCCATCAATATCCATTGACTGTTTAAAGTAGTACATACAACTCCCTTTAATGAGTCTACAAAAACTACCACCCATTTCCTCTGGAGGTGAGCCTTGTACCACGCATATACGATGTTTGTCAACGTAAGGGTCCCAGTTACCCATGGGTGGCATGCATAGTTCATGCTAAACTTTTGGAGACGTTGACGTAACCAATCGTTCATGACCTCCAATCACTGCTGATTTTCAGCCTTGGCAAAACACCACACCTAACCAGAACCCACATCATTATTCCTAATTAATACATTATACTTGTAACTAGTGTACTGATAGTGATTAGCATTATTCTATAACTTGTCCTCTAACAGATTTTAACGTGACACTTTACCCATAACTAGTGTGGTGACAATGTTAATCATCACCTTGTAGCTGTTACTAATGATATGATAGTGTTTAGCACTACACTGTACCTGTAACTATGCCGTAAGGAACTATTCAAACAAAATGCCAAGCAGAGTAAACTATGTAGCACCATTAAAGTTGCAGGATATTGAAACACGAATATAGCCGGGAATCCAGCAACCTCGACTGTCCTAAATCTGTTGAAGATAAGAGACACCCAATGATGAACTTCGACTACCTGAAGATGGACTGGATCACATAACTTCAAAACCGTGAGGGCACAGCTAGAGGCAAATTCAAAGACAAAGGAATGTTGACGCGAGGAAGCATAACTAGTATGGTGAAGAGCATCAGAACGACGTCGAGTTGAGGGAGAGGCAGACTGACTAAGCAGGACAACCATAGTCCAGTTTAGACAGCATGAGAGAGGAATGTAAAGAGAGGAATGTGCGCCTATCACCTCCCCAGGAAGTATGGGACAAGACCTTAAATAAGTTAAGGGCATTCAACTTGGAGGTATCTTGAGGTTATCTTGAGATGATTTCGGGGCTTAGTGTCCCCGCGGCCCGGTCCTCGACCAGGCCTCCACCCCCCAGGAAGCAGCCCGTAACAGCTGACTAACTCTCAGGTACCTATTTACTGCTAGGTAACAGGGGCATCAGGGTGAAAGAAACTCTGCCAATTGTTTCTCGCCGGCACCCGGGATCGAACCCGGGACAACAGGATCACGCGTCCGGTGTTCTGTCCGCTCGGCCACCGGCTCCCTTTGCTCCCACCGAGGTAAGGGATATGTGGTGACCAAGACAAATGAGTATCAAACATTAACCACAAAAAATATAACAGAATCTTTAAACAAAAGAGAACTATCAAAGAGCGACAAGGGGGGGGGGAGGGGGGGGCGGGGTGGGGGAGGGGGGGGTGAAGGACGACCTGCTTCCGAGTAAAAGTCACAGCACAAGTGTTAGTTGTAGAAAACTTGACGCGGTGATTGGTGGCCCGGACGACACGGCATCAATCACAAGTTGGAGCCGCCCTTGGAGGAATGGTGAGTCATCACCTTGACAACAAAGGGTAAGATCGTCAACATAGAGAGCAGAGAAAATGCCAGAGTGAAGGGAAGTAAGAAGACGTTTGAGGGCAACCAGGAAAAGAGTAGTGCTCAGAACACTACCTTGAGGTACACCTTCGTACTGCTGAAAAGAGGCAGAGAGAGCAGTAGCAAGTCTCACTCTAGAGGAACTACTAGAGAGGAAGCTTAGTAGGAAGAGAGGGAGATTACCACGAAGACCAAAAGAACGGAGTTGGGACAAAATATGGTATCTCCAGGTGGTGTCATAAGTCTTCTCGAGGTCAAAAAGGACGGCAACAACGGAGGTCTTCGCAGCAAAAGCAGTACGGATATAGACCTCCAAGTTCACCAGGACATCTGTCGTGCTGCGGCACTTGCGATAGCCAAATTGAGAAGGGGAGAGGTGGTGATAGTGTTCCAAGAGCCACATCAGATGGACATTGACCTGACGTTCAAAATGTTTGCAGATGCAACTCGTTAGGGCAAGGCGGCGGAAGTCATTAGGGAATGTCCCAAGAGACCCTGGTTTGCTAATAGGAAGATTATTCGCCTTAAGCCAGTCTTCAGGGACTGACGTCAACTTCCAGATACGGTTACAAATATTCAGTCAATTCTGAAATGTGCATGAAGGAAGATGGAGAGTCCACTGAGTGGACCCGCCATCCACTTCCATCTGAGTCCACGTCCATAGAACCGCAGAGGGCCAGGGCAGACTGGAGTTGGGAGTGAGAGAGAAGAGATCGTTATAAGGAAGCTGGAAATGTGTGGGAAATTCTAAAGAACAAGATTCAAGAAGGGGCTTATGAGTAAGTAAAGAAGGGGGACGATGAGAACTGGATCTAACAGTCCAAAAGTTCGACTGTTTGGATGCGATCTGTTCTGGGTGTGAGAGGGGAAGGGCCACGCTATCGAGCTCCGCGGAAAACATTATATATCTAGGGATATTTCAGTGATAAAGGAACTAAACACAGTCAGATACCTTATAAAGTGTGTCTCAACATATTAAACAACATATCATAGTGATTGCCATCCGACCTTTTGTGTTCAAGGAATAATAAGTGAAATTCGTGTGTAGTTAACGCCTGCCCACGTGGTGCCAAGAGTCCTTAGGCAATAGTTGCCAAGTCGTCAAATAAAAATCACATCCCTCGCAATTGAAAAATCAAGAAATCAGTGTCCATAGTGCTAAACTCTCTATGTAAAACCTGTGTCAGTTATAAACATTTAAGATAACATACCTTAATATCAAGCGAACAAATTATATACAAAGAAAGTCCGTCGTGTGTAAACAAGGACCATTCGGAGCATAGGCCCACCCCGAGTACCCACTGTGTGTGTGTGTGTGTGTGTGTGTGTGTGTGTGTGTGTGTGTGTGTGTGTGTGTGTGTGTGTGTGTGTGTGTGTGTGTGTGTGTGTGTGTGTGTGTGTGTGTGTACTCACCTAGTTGTGTTTGCGGGGGTTGAGCTCTGGCTCTTTGGTCCCGCCTCTGGAAATTTCATGGAATTTTGCTCTGGCTCTTTGGTGCCCTTGTGTGTGTGTGTGTGTGTGTGTGTGTGTGTGTGTGTGTGTGTGTGTGTGTGTGTGTGTGTGTGTGTGTGTGTGTGTGTGTGTGTGTGTGTGTGTGTGTGTGTGTGTGTGTGTGTGTACTCACCTAGTTGTGTTTGCGGGGGTTGAGCTCTGGCTCTTTGGTCCCGCCTCTGGAAATTTCATGGAATTTTGCTCTGGCTCTTTGGTGCCCTTGTGTGTGTGTGTGTGTGTGTGTGTGTGTGTGTGTGTGTGTGTGTGTGTGTGTGTGTGTGTGTGTGTGTGTGTGTGTGTGTGTGTGTGTGTGTGTGTGTGTGTGTGTGTGTGTGTGTGTGTGTGTGTGTGTGTGTGTGTGTGTGTGTGTGTACTCACCTAATTGTGCTTGCGGGGGTTGAGCTCTGGCTCTTTGGTCCCGCCTCTCAACCGTCAATCAACAGGTGTACAGGTTCCTGAGCCTATTGGGCTCTATCATATCTACATTTGAAACTGTGTATGGAATCAGCCTCCACCACATCACTTCCTAATGCATTCCATTTGTCAACCACTCTGACACTAAAAAAGTTCTTTCTAATATCTCTATGGCTCATTTGGGCACTCAGTTTCCACCTGTGTCCCCTAGTGCGTGTGCCCCTTGTGTTAAATAACCTGTCTTTATCTACCCTATCAATTCCCTTCAGAATCTTGAATGTGGTGATCATGTCCCCCCTAACTCTTCTGTCTTCCAGCGAAGTGAGGTTTAATTCCTGTAGTCTCTCCTCGTAGCTCATACCTCTCAGCTCGGGTACTAGTCTGGTGGCAAACCTTTGAACCTTTTCCAGTTTAGTCTTATGCTTAACTAGATATGGACTCCATGCTGGAGCCGCATACTCCAGGATTGGTCTGACATATGTGGTATATAATGTTCTGAAAGATTCCTTACACAAGTTTTTAAATGCCGTTCTTATGTTAGCCAACCTGGCATTTGCCGCTGATGTTATCCTCTTGATATGAGCTTCAGGGGACAGGTCTGGAGTGATATCAACCCCCAGGTCTTTCTCTCTCTCTGACTCTTGAAGTATTTCGTCTCCCAAATGATACCTTGTATCTGGTCTCCTGCATCCTACCCCTATCTTCATTATATCACATTTGCTTGGGTTAAACTCTAACAACCATTTGTTCGACCATTCTTGCAGCTTGTCCAGGTCTTCTTGAAGCCTCAAGCTGTCCTCCTCTGCCTTAATCCTTCTCATAATTTTGGCGTCGTCAGCAAACATTGAGAGGAATGAGTCTATACCCTCTGGGAGATCATTTACGTATATCAGAAACAGGATAGGTCCGAGTAGAGAGTCCTGTGGGACTCCACTGGTGACTTCACGCCAATCTGAGGTCTCTTTCCCCTCACTGTAACTCTCTGCTTCCTATTGCTTAGGTACTCCCTTATCCACTGGAGCGCCCTACCAGTTACTCCTGCCTGTTTCTCCACCTTATGCATCAGCCTTTTATAGGGTACAATGTCAAAGGCTTTCCGACAGTCCAAAAAAATGCAGTCCGCCCATCCTTCTCTTTCTTGCTTAATCTTTGTCACCTGATCGTAGAATTCTATTAAGCCTGTAAGGCAAGATTTACCCTCCCTGAACCCATGTTGATGGGTTGTCACGAAGTCTCTTCTCTCCAGATGTGTTACTAGGTTTTTTCTCACAATCTTCTCCATCACCTTGCATGGTATACAAGTTAAGGACACTGGCCTGTAGTTCAGTGCCTCTTGTCTGTCACCCTTTTCGTATATTGGGACTACATTAGCCGTCTTCCATATTTCTGGTAGGTCTCCCGTTTCCAGTGACCTACTATACACTATAAATGTGGCAGACAAAGTGCTCCTTCACACTCTTTCAATACCCATGGTGAGATTCCGTCCGGCCCAACAGCTTTTCTCACGTCCAGCTCCAATAGGTGGTTCTTGACCTCATCTCTTGTAATTTCGAACCTTTCCAAGGTCGCCAGGTTTGCTGCCACTTCTCCTAGCGCCGTGACCTCTCCTTGTTCTATTGTAAAGACCTCCTGGAACCTTTTGTTGAGTTCTTCACACACCTCTTTGTCATTCTCTGTGTACCTGTCCTCGCCCACCCTAAGTTTCGTCACTTGTTCCTTCACTGTTGTCTTCCTCCTGATGTGACTGTGGAGTAGCTTGGGTTCGGTCTTGGCTTTATTAGCTATATCATTTTCATACCTTTTCTCAACTGCTCTTCTCACACTAACATACTCGTTCCTGGTTCTCTGGTATCTCTCTCTACTTTCAGGTGTTCTGTTATTACGGAAGTTCCTCCATGCCCTTTTGTTCAGCTCCTTTGCTTTCATACATTTCCTAGTAAACCATGGATTCTTCTTTTGCTTCTCGGTTTTTTCCTGTCGGGCTGGGACAAACCTGCTTGCAGCCTCCTGACACTTTTGGGTGACATAGTCCATCATGTCTTGTACAGACTTGGTTCCGAGTTCTGTGCTCCATTGTATATCCCATAGGAATTTATTCAACTGCTCATAGTTCCCTTTCGGTACGCCAGCCCTTTGGTTCCCAGTTCTTTTTTGGGGGTGATAATTCCCAGCTCAACCAGGTACTCAAAGCTCAATACACTATGATCACTCATTCCCAAGGGTGCTTCCAACTTAACTTCCCTTATATCCGACTCATTTAGGGTAAATATCAGATCAAGCTGGTTCATCCCCTCCTCTCATTCTTGTCGGTCCCTTGACGTGTTGACTTAGAAAGTTTCTTGTTGCCACGTCCAGCAGCTTAGCTCTCCATGTGTCTGGGCCTCCATGTGGGTCTCTGTTCCCCCAATCTATCTTCCCGTGGTTGAAGTCTCCCATGATTAGTAGTCTGGATCCGTTCCTGCTAGCCACAGAAGCTGCTCTCTCTATTATATTGATGGTGGCCAAGTTGTTTCTATCATATTCCTGTCTGGATCTTCTGTCGTTCGGTGGGGGTTATATATGACTACTATTATAATTTTCTGTCCTCCAGTTGCTATGGTGCCTGATATGTAGTCTCTGAAACCATCACAGTTCTGAATTACCATCTCTTCAAAACTCTAACCTTTTCTTATCACTACATAGTAGTACTCTGTGTGTGTGTGTGTGTGTGTGTGTGTGTGTGTGTGTGTGTGTGTGTGTGTGTGTGTGTGTGTGTGTGTGTGTACTCACCTAATTGTGCTAGCGGAGGTTGAGCTTTGGCTCTTTGGTCCCGCCTCTCAACTGTCAATCAACTGGTGTACAGATTCCTGAGCCTACTGGGCTCTATCATATCTACATTTAAAACTGTGTATGGAGTCAGCCTCCACCACATCACTGCCTAATGCATTCCATCTGTTAACTACTCTGACACTGAAAAAGTTCCTTCTAATATCCCTGTGGCTCATGTGGGTACTCAGTTTCCACCTGTGTCCCCTTGTTCGCGTCCCACCAGTGTTGAATAGTTTATCCTTGTTTACGTGGTCGATTCCCCTGAGGATTTTGTAGGTTGTGATCATGTATCCCCTTACTCTTCTGTCTTCCAGTGTCGTAAGGTGCATTTCCCGCAGCCTTTCCTCGTAACTCTTGCCTCTTAGTTCTGGGACTAGTCTAGTGGCATACCTTTGGACTTTTTCCAGATTTGTCTTGTGCTTGACAAGGTACGGGCTCCATGCTGGGGCCGCATACTCCAGGATTGGTCTTACATATGTGGTGTACAAGACCCTGAATGATTCCTTACACAGGTTCCTGAACGCTGTTCTGATGTAAGCCAGCCTCGCATATGCCGCAGATGTTATTCTTTTTATGTGAGCTTCAGGAGACAGGTTTGGTGTGATATCAACTCCTAGATCTTTCTCTCTGTCCGTTTCATTAAGTACTTCATCTCCTATTCTGTATCCTGTGTCTGGCCTCCTGTTTCCACTGCCTAGTTTCATTACTTTGCATTTAGTCGGGTTCAACTTCAACAGCTATTTGTTGGACCATTCACTCAGTCTGTCTAGGTCATCTAGGCCTCCTACTATCGTCCTCAGTTTCAATCCTCCTCATAATTTTTGCATCATCGGCAAACATTGAGAGAAACGATTCTATACCCTCTGGAAGATCATTTACATATATCAGAAACAGTATAGGTCCAAGGACTGAACCCTGCGGGACTCCACTCGTAACGTCTCGCTAATCTGAGATCTCACCCCTTACACTGACTCGTTGTCTCCTGTTGCTTAGGTACTCCTTTATTCCATGGAGTACCTTCTAGGTCACTCTATGGAATCACTTCTTTCACTCCAGCCTGCATCTCCAGCTTTTTCACTAGCCTCTTGTGTGGCACTGTATCAAAGGCTTTCTGACAATCCAAAAATATGCAGTCTGCCCACCCTTTTCTTTCTTGCCTTATTTTTGTTGACTGGTCGTAGAATTCAAGTAACCCTGTGAGGCAGGACCTGCCAACGCTGAGCACATGTTGATGCTGTGTTACAAAGTTCTTTCGCTCCAGGTGCTCCACTAGCTTTCTTCGCACAATCTTCCCCATCAGCTTGCATGGTATGTAGGTTAGGGACACTGGCCTGTAATTCAGTGCCTCCTGTCTATCTCCTTTCTTGTATATCGGGACTACGTTAGCTGCTTTCCAAATTTCCGGCAGTTCCCCTGTTGCTAGTGATTTGTTATACACTATGGAGAGTGGTAAGCACAGTTCTTCTGCTCCTTTCTTTAGTATCCAAGGAGAGATTCCATCTGGGCCTATAGCCTTTGTCACATCCAACTCTAGTAAACACTTCCTTACTTCCCCGCTGGTAATCTCAAACTCTTCCAGTGGTTCCTGGTTAGTTATTCCCTCTCTTATCTCTGGAATTTCTCCTTGCTCTAAGGTGAAGACCTCCTGGAATTTCTTATTCAGTTCCTCACACACTTCCTTGTCGTTTGTAATGAATCCTTCTGCCCCTATCCTTAATTTCATAACCTGTTCCTTTACTGTTATTTTGCTACTGATGTGGCTATGCAGCAATTTAGGCTGAGTCTTTGCCTTGCTTGCTATGTCATTTTCGTATTGTCTTTCTGCATCTCTTCTCATCCTGACATTCTGGTATCTTTCTCTGCTCTCTAGTGTCCTGTTATTCCTATAGTTTCTCCATGCCCTTTTTACTTTGCTGATTAGCTAGCCCACATCTCTGATTAAACCATGGGTTTCTCATCTTCATTTCACTGTTGAGAAGACATTTGAGAAGACACACTGTTGACATTTCACTGTCACTGTTTGTCCCAGCCTTTTGGGCTGGGACAAACTTGTTTGCTGCGTCCTTGCACTTTTGCGTGATGTAATCCATCATATCTTGGGCCGTCTTTTCCCTGAGCTCTGTTTCCCATGCTATATCTGTTAGGAATTTTCTTATCTCCTCATAGTTTCCCTTTCGGTATGCAAACCTTTTGGTTTCAATTGTAAGGTCCAACCCGGCGGCTGATATCCACCTCGTGTTCTGCCATTCCTGCTCCAATACATCTCAATATCTCATGCAATTCATATTTTTCCGTCTCTATTCTTTCTTGTCTTGTTGGTGCCCCAGATTCGAACAATCCATATATTATAATAGACCGTCTCCTCAGTAATTCATTGTCATGCTAGTAGCCTGTCCCCTGGGGATTCTCCAGACCAACCGCAGTCACTAACCCATCCCCCACTAATCCTCTGTCCTTAGCCATGCTGTTAATCCTTCCTAATTCGTTTGTGATCCGAGCACATTCCCTCTCCCAGTCCTCTCTTCCCTTCCTAATATCTATTAGAGTGCATAAGCTCTTGTTTCTGCCTCTCTACCGCATCCTGTGTTTGCTGAAATAACTCGCTTTTAATCCCTTGGATTAGATCCTCCATCCAATCGCTCCTTCTCTCTACAAATTTCCCTATTAATTTGTCTATAAATCTGTCCTCCTCCTCATCCCTGCTGGTGATTGACCTTGAACCCCTTCCTGATCTAGTCATTGCAGTAACAACCTAGCCAAAAAGGCGCTCCTCAATACCTTGCACAATCTGCAGCACAAACAGGCGAGAAAGTACTCCACGCGGCTGGTCAAGATGTGAGGTCCCCTGTCGTCTGCCAATTCCCTAACATTCCCTCACTAACCAAACCAGGAACATTATGAGGGGACAGATGGAAGGTCTTTAAAGGCCGTCGGGTTTTGTCATTTAATTACCTAGAATAGACTCTGACAAATAATAATATATTAACATACTCTATTAGGTCAATACACTTCCAATACCCATAGACCACTTGACCTCCGCGATCACCACACACACTCGTAACTTCCGCCTAAGTCCCTAATACGGAATGATTACTACAACGCTCCACACCCGGTTAGTCTTTCATTCAATACTCACATACTGCAGACTTAACTTGGTCACTAAGATCACAACAGGCTCTCGCATAGCTGTCTGCTACACTTCGCTGCTGCCACAAACGGAGACCTCGGAGGACTTGCCAGTTCCACTCCCACAACCAGACTGTCTCCAGCCAACCATGGCCTCAATCATTTCACCACTCCTCTCAAGGAAGGTATAATCCGATTAACCTTATCCCTAGAGCGGTAACCTTGTTCCTAGAAGCCTGACGAAGAATAATTCCTCTTTCCAGGAATTATTAATTTGGCTAAACAGCTTCGGTCTTAATCCATTGACCTTTCTTAGATATGTGATCCATAGTCTGTCTACTTACATGTACTTTCAATCATCATTCGTTAAGTGTTGTAGTAATGATCCTCTAGCTAATAATTCCTACTAACTTGTGGATTACAACACCACTCCCCTCCTTAAACACGCATATGTCCCCATATGCATCATTGCAATGGTTCCATTAGTGCAAGGACCTGGAGGATGCACCCACCATATGTGTACAACTAAAAAATCATCCAATAAGTTCATCATACACACAATGAAATAAATTAAAATTTTCCCCGACATGACTCACAACACTTCTCCAACATATACATTATATTCACATCATAGCACAGGTAAAATAGTCTGTAATAATTTTTCCCATCTCCAACAATGCACATATACCTAAACTGCTGACATATAATTACATACAAACATAACCATAAAATTACATGGACCAGAATGCTGGCACTTAAACGGAAATGACACTAGTCATTAATATATACACAACACATATATATCTAAGGTTCTTCATCCTTAGTAACAAGTTAATAATTTAACATCTTGCCCTGTACTGTTGACATAAGGGCTTACAATGATCACACAATGTTTCAATGGCCTCCTCCACAATTGGCAGCATCACTTCTCTTGTCTTCGTGTCCCATGGTTGCTAGGTCATAGATCCTCCATGACCCAGAAAAAACCCAGGCTGTCCAGCCTGGTGAATGTTGTAAATGTCCCATCGTTGCTCTGAGCTAACGTGATCCTGACCTCCAGAGCAACGGAGATTCCTACCCCAGGGTCATGTCCCCTCGGGTCTGTGCTGACGTCTCGTTCCAGGGCACCAATCCCAGAACGCTGTAGATGCCTCACAGCTCTCTGGTCATCCTTCCTTGCTGTGCTCACCACAGCTGTAGCACATTACTCTAGGCCCATCTGCCCAGAGTGTGTCCACCTGTATTCATACCTTCCCGACCGCTGTACCTGCAAAATATTCCCTCGGAGCCCCCTGGCTCGATCCCATTATTACATGACACCCCCTCGGCTCCTTACTCTCTCCCCGTATATAGCCTGAGCGCAGCTGCAAAGCCATTGCAGCCTGGCCCTTATCCCTGCTTTGATGTCAGGGGGCGAATTTCGCCTATAACGTCACGTTGGCTTCACTTCCACCCCCCTTTTTTCTAGAATTACTGAATGTAGCCTCATGGCTTCCCTTCTACTCTACCTGAAGCTCTGTGACATGATCCCGGGGGACCTTCTCAAGCCTAACACTCAGTAATGGTGCCGATGAGGTAATATACAGTATATACATACACATACATTATCACAATAAATACCTCATTAAAATAACTTCACAACTAATGTCACTAAAGCATCATACTGCCACTGGCTCGCCTCTAGCGAGATTCCTGTAACAACTTAATTAATGAGAAATTAGTATATCTACTTGGCTCGCTCACTGCAACCACCAACACCTGAAATTTTGAAATTCTACATTATAATCTTATCCATAATACTTACCCACTCCGACACACCATCACCTCTGGTCAACCCAACCACTGATGACCTCATTATAACACCACGTCTCTCAACAGCCAGGCTCTGCGTCCTGACGCACCTGACCTCATTACACCGATACTCACCGTACCCACCACCACGTGGCCTCCTGTGCCGCTATGTACTCCACAACACCACACTCCATACCAGGCGTCCAAACGCCACTACATCACACCACCCAATGGCGTCCCCAACGCCCTCAACACAACACCCGGCGTCCCCCACGCCCTCAACACAACACCCGGCGTCCCCCACGCCCTCAACACAACACACGGCGTCCCCAACGCCCTCAACACAACACCCGGCGTCCCCCACGCCCTCAACACAACACACGGCGTCCCCATCGCCCTCAACACAACACACACGGCGTCCCCAACGCCCTCAACACAACACACACGGCGTCCCCCAACGCCATTACCACCACAGGCATATGCCTTGCGCCAGAGCGCATCAAAACACCACGAGACGTCACCACCAATAACACCACCAATAAGTAACCAGACGCCACACACACACTCCCTTTTCTCTCGTAATCCGTTAATTACCTGACCAACACTCGTCAGGCATAATTTCTTGTGTAGTGGCCACCCGCCACACTCTACCACCTGCGTTAACATACTTCAACGCTAATGTCTACAATACACCCGGTGTTACAACAACCAGTTATGCTACACCTTGGCGCTACAATGCCAACAATGTCATCCACTATACTACATCCATGATATCAACAGTCAAAACATGCACATTTCACTACAGTAAATACTATGCATTACGCTGGCGTCTAATAAGCCACTACACATGCATTACACTACACACCACATGCATTACACTACACACCCCGGCGTACAAACGCCAATACACAACCATGCACTACTCCCGGCGCCACACACCCGCACCAACGGGACACGCTTCCCGTGTCCCACGGTAACACTCTCCATAATGCTACCTGCACCCACAAAAAAATCTCCATGGCCCTCTCCAGGGTACAGTAGACGGCGAACCCCAGACGTCAAATTACGCGTCGCTCGCTATGCCAAGGCGTCCATAATTCACTGCGCCTATTTTCTGTATCTACACCTGACAACGCCGGAACTCGCACAGTACTTTAGGTAATATTTCATTATCCTTAAAATATTCGATTTACACGTTACATGAAATTTAATTAACTTTAAATTACGTAGTTTACACGATTAATTTCACCTTAGCAACGGTTTCTCACTATTTCCGCCTTACCAACGATATAAAACAAGCTCCAAGGTGCGGCTCGCTTGGCCCGCACATGGCCGCACATGGCCCACGCTGGCCCACATTCACCCGCGCTAGTTTACCTCGCCACGCTGTATAATCCGCACTACGAACACTGTATAATCCGCCCTACGAACACTGTATAATCCGCACTACGAACACTGTATAATCCGCACTACGAACACTGCACTTGTTTTGGATCCCGATGCTTCAGTGGTCCAGACTTGCCTTTTAGCCGTCTCTCGTTGCGGGAATCTGGAAAGAAAGAAATAAACCCCACATGTGCCCCACAATGGCCTAGTCCCTTTAATTAACTAACTCCTCTGACCTGGTCTCACCTGACCCTTCTTTCCTCCGTCTAGTAACCACCATTCTCACCACAACCCGACGTCTACCATTTCCCGAACATTCCCTCACCAACTAAACCAGAACCACACTTCCTTCATCTCGCACAGTGTTACAAAACCTGTTTGCGCTGCCACCAAATATGTCGTGACGCTGGACCCCGGTTCATTCCGAACACAGCGAATACACAAGACATAACACCTTGCCTCAGCAACCGTTCCCACACCGTGTACTCCTACACACACCAGACCCTTGAGGCGTACCACTAGGTTTGTACTGGAACACAATGAATGAACATACGGAAGGTATTTAAAGGCCGTCGGGTTTTGTCATTTAATTACCTAGAATAGACTCTGACAAATAATAATATATTAACATACTCTATTAGGTCAATACACTTCCAATACCCATAGACCACTTGACCTCCGTGATCACCACACACACTCGTAACTTCCGCCTAAGTCCCTAATACGGAATGATTACTACAACGCTCCACACCCGGTTAGTCTTACATTCAATACTCACATACTGCAGACTTAACTTGGTCACTAAGATCACAACAGGCTCTCGCATAGCTGTCTGCTACACTTCGCTGCTGCCACAAACGGAGACCTCGGAGGACTTGCCAGTTCCACTCCCACAACCAGACTGTCTCCAGCCAACCATGGCCTCAATCATTTCACCACTCCTCTCAAGGAAGGTATAATCCGATTAACCTTATCCCTAGAGCGGTAACCTTGTTCCTAGAAGCCTGACGAAGAATAATTCCTCTTTCCAGGAATTATTAATTTGGCTAAACAGCTTCGGTCTTAATCCATTGACCTTTCTTAGATATGTGATCCATAGTCTGTCTACTTACATGTACTTTCAATCATCATTCGTTAAGTGTTGTAGTAATGATCCTCTAGCTAATAATTCCTACTAACTTGTGGATTACAACACCCCGCGTCCCGCGTCACAGCTGGTGAGGTCACTAGTAAGGCTCAGGCTCCACAATTTCACAATACCACGATGTACTCAACACTTATTTTCAGTGGTGCTGTTTCTACTGTTTTTCTTCACTTTCTTGTGGTTTGAGTGAGCTTACTAGTTATTCAATCACTCATATACACTCATATATGTATATACGCTGATTATTCCCCCCAATTCACTAGCTATGCAAGAGCTTCCCGGACCCTTCTGACCTCCGCGGCTGTCAGACCTCAACTGACACACACAACTGTGTGTGTGTGTGTGTGTGTGTGTACTCACCTATTTGTGCTTGTGGGGGTTGAGCTCTGGCTCTTTGGTCCCGCCTCTCAACCGTCAATCAACAGGTGTACAGGTTCCTGAGCCTATTGGGCTCTATCATATCTACACTTGAAACTGTGTATGGAGTCAGCCTGCACCACATCACTTCCTAATGCATTCCATTTGTCAACCACTCTGACACTAAAAAAGTTCTTTCTAATATCCCTGTGGCTCATTTGGGCGCTCAGTTTCCACCTGTGTCCCCTTGTGCGTGTGCCACTTGTCTTAAATAGCCTGTCTTTATCTACCCTATCAATTCCCTTCAGATTCTTGAATGTGGTGATCATGTTCCCCCTAACTCTTCCGTCTTCCAGCGAAGTGAGGATTAATTCCCGTAGTCTCTCCTCGTTGCTCATACCTCTCAGCTCGAGTACTAGTCTGGTGGCAAACATTTGAACCTATTCCAGTTTAGTCTTATCCTTGACTAGATATGGACTCCATGCTGGGGCTGCATACTCCAGGATTGGCCTGACATATGTAGTATACAAAGTTCTGAATGACTCTTTACCAAAATTTCTGAATGCCGTTCGTATGTTGGCCAGCCTGGCATATGCCGCTGATGTTTTCCTCTTGATATGCGCTGCAGGAGACAGGTCTGGCGTGATATCAACCCCCAAGTCTTTTTCTTTCTCTGACTCCTGAAGAATTTCCTCTCCCAGATGATACCTTGTATCTGGCTTCCTGCTCCTACACCTATCTTCATTACATTACATTTGGTTGGGTTAAACTCTAACAACCATTTGTTCGACCATTCCTTCAGTTTGTCTAGGTCTTCTTGAAGCCTCAAACAGTCCTCTTCTGTCTTAATCCTTCTCATAATTTTGGCATCGTCCGCAAACATTGAGAGAAATGAATCTATATCCTCCGGGAGATCATTTACATATATCAGAAACAAGATAGGACCGAGTACAGAGCCCTGTGGGACTCCACTGGTGACTTCACGCCAATCGGAGGTCTCACCCTTTATCGTATCACTTCACTTCCACATCACTTCCTAATGCATTCCATTTACTAACTACTCTGACACTGAAAAAGTTCTTTCTAATGTCTCTGTGGCTCATTTGGGTACTCAGCTTCCACCTGTGTCCCCTTGTTCGCGTTCCTCCAGTGTTGAATAGTTCATCCTTGTTTACCCGGTCGATTCCCCTGAGGATTTTGTAGGTTGTGATCATGTCCCCCTTACTCTTCTGTCTTTTAGTGTCGAAAGGTGCATTTCCTGCAGCCTTTCCTCATAACTCATGCCTCTTAGTTCTGGGACTAGCCTAGTAGCATAACTTTGGATTTTTTCCAGCTTCGTCTTGTGCTTGACAAGGTACGGGCTCCATGCTGGGGCCGCATACTCCACGATTGGTCTTACATATGTGGTATACAAGATTCTGAATGATTCCTTACACAGGTTCCTGAACGCTGTTCTGATGTTAGCCAGCCTCGCATATGCCGCAGACGTTATTCTCTTTATGTGGGCTTCAGGAGAAAGGTTTGGTGTGATATTAACTCCTAGATCTTTCTCTGTCTGTTTGATTAAGTACTTCATCTCCTATTCTGTATCCTGTGTCTGGCCTCCTGTTTCCACTGCCTAGTTTCATTACTTTGCATTTACTCGGGTTGAACTTCAACAGCCATTCGTTGGACCATTCACTCAGTCTATCTAGGTCATCTTTTAGCCTCCTACTATCGTCCTCTATTTCAATCCTCCTCATAATTTTTGCATCGTCGGCAAACATTGAGAGGAACGAATCTATACCCTCTGGGAGATCATTTACATATGATCAGCAGAAACAGTATAGGTCCAAGGACTGACTCCTGCGGGACTCCACTTGTAACGTCTCGCCAATCTGAGACCTCACCCCTCACACTGACTCGTTGTTTCCTGTTGCTTAGGTACTCCTCTATCCACCGGAGTACCTTCCCTCTCACTCCAGCCTGCATCTCCAACTTTCGCACTAGCCGCTTGTGTGGCACTGTATCAAAGGCTTTCTGACAATCCAAAAATATGCAGTCTGCCCACCCTTCTCTTTCTTGCCTTATTTTTGTTGCCTGGTCGTAGAATTCAAGTAACCCTGTGAGGCAGGACCTGCCATCCCTGAACCCATGTTGATGCTGTGTTACAAAGTTCCTTCGCTCCAGATGCTCCACTAGCTCTTTTTTTTGCACAATCTTCTCCATCAGCTTGCATGGTATGCAGGTTAGGGACACTGGCCTGTAGTTCAGTGCTTCCTGTCTATCCCCCTTCTTGTATATCGGGACTACGTTAGCTGCTTTCCAAATGTCTGGCAGTTCCCCTTTTGCCAGTAATTTGTTATACACCATGAAGAGTGGTAGGCACAGTTCTCTTGCTCCTTCCTTTAGAACCCAAGGGGAGATTCCATCTGGGCCTATAGCCTTCGTCACATCCAACACTAGTAAACACTTCCTTACTTCCCCGCTGGTAATCTCAAACTCTTCCAGTGGTTCCTGGTTAGCTATTCCCTCACTTACCTCTGGAATTTCTCCTTGCTCTAAGGTGAAGACCTCCTGGAATTTCTTATTCAAGAAATGTGTGTGTGTGTGTGTGTGTGTGTGTGTTTCCATAGAGTGTAACGTACTCAGGTAACTAGTGCCCAGACAAAGAAACTAGACGCCTCCACTGTAAGATAACTAGTGGGAAAATACAAGTAATGTATTCTAACAAGTGAACAAAACAAATTAAGAGTGCGCCACGTGGTAGCAACACTGGCCGTCCATACAGTCTCCTCCCCTCTGGCCCCAAACTGGTAAACACCTCCCCAGTCAACACCCACCACCAGCACCCACGGATCAACACCCACCGGTTCCCACCCCACTTTGTCAGCACCACCACCACTGAACAGAAGGGTTCAACAAAAATGTCTGATAAAAACGTGCATAGAATGCAACATGAAGGTAGATTACCAATAGAGCTTTCAATGCCAACTCTGTTCAGCAGCCATACACAAAAAAAGTGCCAACATGACTAATAATCCAAGGAGAAATGGTCCCAGTGACCACTCTGTGTAATGGCTCTGCAAAAAGGATGATGTAACTTTCTTGAAGATGATCGAAATCCTGGATAAAACTCCCGCCGAAAACGGAAAATCACTAATAAATGCCTGCAAGGGCTGAAACACCAGAAACACCTGGGCTGAAACACCAGAAACACCTGGGCTGAAACACCAGAAACACCTGGGCTGAAACACCAGAAACACCTGGGCTGAAACACCAGGGCTGAAACACCAGAAACACCTGGGCTGAAACACCAGAAACACCTGGGCTGAAACACCAGGGCTGAAACACCAGAAACACCTGGGCTGAAACACCAGAAACACCTGGGCTGAAACACCAGGGCTGAAACACCAGAAACACCTGGGCTGAAACACCAGAAACACCTGGGCTGAAACACCAGGGCTGAAACACCAGAAACACCTGGGCTGAAACACCAGAAACACCTGGGCTGAAACACCAGGGCTGAAACACCAGAAACATTTGCATAAATATTCCCTAACACAAGAAGAAGTCAATCTCTCACCTTACACTGCGGCTTACACGCCAATAATCATTCAAGCACTTCCTTTATACATTAATGTGTATCCACCATAAACCTCTGTTCTGCTCCTGGAGGCCCACTACCATATATATCTCGAGGTCCTCCAAAATACTCAAAAGGCTCTTCTGTAGTTCTCCCAAAACTGCTGCACAATGATGTCCTCTTCAAACACCAGTGAAGCTTCAACACTGATTCCCCTGAGACACGTGAAACTCTTCTTCACTGCTCCTTTACATCACTTCAGGTCAACTCCTCACTATGGAGTTCTGCTCTCCCACAGATTTTAACATACACTCCTCCAGCCTCGAAGTTCTATTAATTTCTTCCCAAACAGACCTACAATTCCGTTACCATGCTAATAAAAATGTTTCCTTACTAAAACATAATTAACTGTATTCACAACAAGTAAAACTCCTCCATCCTCCATCCCTTTAAACTCTAACACGTCCCAATGACAGTACTCCCCCGCCCTGGGCGAGTCTATCTTCGACGTGTCCAGACATGCTGCTGGCCGCCTCTGCCAGCCGGGGGCTTCCCCCCCTCAGTCATCCACTGATCTTCGTCGAGGGAGGATGTATCACTCCTCCCTCCAATATGTTCTCCTATCTTTTACTTTCTTATTTCAGCTTACTGCCTTAATAAAATACCTATACTATATACATAAACACTTGCCATGATCACTGGGCACACGATCAAACACAGGCGACCACTGCAACAACTTTTATATTAGCTTACCACAGACTTTATGTCTCAGGGCGCTCAGGTCCTGGTCCTCACAATGGCGCCCACACAGGTCGCCCACAAAATCTCTATAGGACTGTCTCACAAGGCTTCTTCTAGTCCTGACTTGAGCACTTTAAGTCGTCCTCAGGCTTCACACGTAAACTCCTGCTTGATTACCTCCTCTTGTAGGAGCACACAACTAGAGGATCCTTCTTTGCCAGGAGCTCATACCCAATACAATCCTCTCTCACGACCTCTGTTGCTCATGTGAGGTCGAAATGTACGTCCGAGCCTCACATCATGTCAGCAAAGTATCGACATCTCATGTCATGTCCCTTATTTACATGTTCATCCTCTGCTCATGCTTTTAAACTATTCACTGTCATTTGTCAAGTATTTAGTATATCTATATATCTATATTTAATATATCCATATATCTATACTTCCTCTGACCTCTCAATCAGGTCCAGATCGCCGAATGACTCTCATCGGGGTTGACTCGTTCTTCAGGTTACCTGGGGTCACAACACCTCTTACCTAGCCTTGTGTACATGAGGTGTTGTTCTAACTCACACCTGCACAGCAGTTGTCAGCAATGTTGTTTTATGAGTTTTCAGCTGTCTGTCAACACATTCAGCTGAACTGTCAACACAGCAGACAGTTCACAGCTTGATCAGCATGAAGAATTGTGTAGCACAGACCATCGTTTTGAACACAAAACATCAGTTGTGTACACAGCATCAGCATATTGAAATCTCACTTTGTACTGAAGGAAAAAACAGAAACTCTGTGCCAGCCACTCGCCACGGTGTATATCAAATCACTGGTGACAGGTGAACTGCCAAACATTTGGAAGACGGCCAATGTAGTCCCGATATTCAAGAAGGGTGATAGACATGAGGCACTGAACTTCAGGCCAGTGGCACTAACTTGCATACCATGCAAAGTGATGGAGAAGATTGTGCAAAAAACGCTAGTGGAACATCTGGAGCAGAAGAACTTTGTATCACAACATCAGTATTGGTGTTCCCCAGGGCAGCATACTTGGCCCTCTCCTCTTTCTCATCTACATTAATGACCTTCCAAATGCCTCCCAACATCTCAAACCAATTCTATTTGCTGACGACACGACCTTCATTTACTCCAGTCCTGACCCCTTGCTCTAAATGTCACAGTGAATACTGAGCTAAATAAAGTCCATCACTGGCTAACTGCCAACAAACTCACCCTCAATATTGACAAAACTTCCTATATTTTGTTTGGCAATAAATCTTCAAAATCAAAAATATCTCAAAATAAACAATACCCAAATTTGTAACAAAGTAGATGGCAAATTCTTTGGCGTTCTCATTGACCAGAAGCTGAATTTCCAGGGACACATTCTAAATATATAAAAAAAAGTTTCAAAAACTGTTGGCATTCTTTCTAAGATCAGATATTATGTACCACGCCCTGCCCTGGTGACACTCTATTACTCTCTCATCTATCCTTATCTCTACTATGGTATTTGTGCTTGGGGTTCTACTACCCAAAATTATTTACGTCCTCTAATTACTCAACACAAAGCTGCTATTAGGACAATATCTAACTCTGGCCCCAGACATCACTCGGTACCCTTACTCAAATTTCTGAATATGATAGATATTAAGTCACTGCACATCCTCTCATGTGTATTTTATATATATAAAACGCTGAACTGTAATGTCAATCCTGACCTTAATAGCTTCCTAGATGATTGTAACAGATCCCATGAGCACCACACCAGAAACAAATACCTATTTGATATTCCAAGAGTACGACTTAATCAAACTAGAAATGCTCTACAAATCAAGGGACCTCGAATGTGGAATGACCTTCCCATTCATGTTAAAGACTGTACCTCTCTCAACCAGTTTAAGATAAAAACTAAGTACTACCTAATTAACTTAATGTAACCTGCCTCACCCCTAAATGTCAACCCATGTCTACGATTTTAAACAATGCTGCATGTAATCAAATTGTATTTTTGTTTGTTTTTTCTGCCATGTTCCCCCCCCCTTTTTTCATTTTTTTTTTCTTATTTTTTTTTCTCAACACAATTTATACTTTAATCTCAATTAGTATTAAGTTTTAGTCTTAGTGTTTTTCCTGCCCTAAACGCTTTGCGTAATAGTGGCTTTAGGCATTGTATGTACTAGCTCTATCTATAAATCCATCAACTTTTGTATCTCATCTTGTATGTATGTACTCTACCTGAATAAATATTTGTATTTGTATTTCTATTTGTATAATATGGATTCAGGGATGGCAGAACACTCCTCACAGGATTGACTGAATTCTATGACCAAGCAACAAAAATCAGGCAAGAAAGAGAGGAATGGGCAGACTGCATATTTTTGGATTGCCAGAAAGCCTTTAACACAGTACCATATAAGAGACTAGTGCACAAACTGAAGATGCAGGCAGGAGTGAAAGGGAAGGTACTCCACTGGATAAGGGAGTACCTAAGCAATAGAAGACAGAGAGTCACTGTGAGGAATGAGGTCTTAGAGTGGCGAGGCATTACCAGTGGAGTCCCTCAGGGATCAGGTTTTGGACCTATACTCCCTTTGGACCTATATGCTTTCTGATAAATGAATTTAATTTCCCAGAGGTAATATTTTTTTTTTGCAGGAATATTCCTGCGCGGGCCCTAAGCCTCTGGCTGGCCCACTAAGTGTTGCTTGTTTCTGTTTTACTTAGGCGGAGTATGAGTATTTATGACTCGTAAGGTCACTTCAGTAAGATTTTGCCATATGTGTGTCATGTTCACAGAAAACGGTACCATCCGTTTTCTATGTGCGGCGAGTCAGACGCCAAGGGAGAAGGTAAACAAGAGCGTACAGGACGCCCCGCCAAGCTTGGTAGCTAGTAGTCATGTAATCGTTTATAAGTATTAAAGTCAGTAACCAAGCAATGGCTTTATATCAACCCTACAACCAAGACTTCCTCAGTAACACACAACACCACATTGGCGACGAGGATGAACTGTGAACGCAGGTATTTGTTCAGTTTAAAACACAAGGGAGAAGCATGCTGTCTCGCCCCCGGAGGAGGAGGGAAGTCGTGCTGTCTGTGAGCACCATACCCAATGCTGTGTGCTAACCGATGCTGTGTGCTAACCAATGCTGTGTGCTAACCGATGCTGTGTGCTAACCAATGCTGTGTGCTACCCAAGCTGTGCTGACAAGCTGTGTACTGAGGAATCTGGAATCTGCTGACGCTGTGTACGAAACGACGCTTTGATGCTGTATACAAAACCCGATGTTTTGTATACGAAACGCGCTCTGTGCTACAATTCTTCACGCTGTGAACTGACTGCTGTGCCAACTGCTGCACCAACTGCTGCCAACTGCTGCACCAACTGCTAACTACTGCTGTGCCAACTGCTGACAACTGCTGTGCTGCTGTGAGCAGGAACAGCACATGTACACAAGGGCTAGGTAAGAAGTCAGTTGCTGCTGTATTGTGCACTGTTGTGAACTTTTGCCTTAAAATGCTTGTGTGCTTTGCAAAATTAAAGTAATTATAGTGAATTCTTAATTAACATATACAGTGCAGTAAGTGTTTAATATTCTGAGGAACATTTAAGTGATAAGTTTACATTTATACAGTAAAAAATTGCAAATATACCTCAGTTTGATCCTGACTGAGACCAGACAAACCTGTCACAGAGGTGGACCAAATGGCATAAAAGGTTTGAAAATTTGTTGATAGTCTCAGACATCAAAAGTGCTGAAAGAAAGCGTGCCTTTCTACTTCATTATGCAGGTGATAGAGTTTGTGACATCTTTGACACACTGAAAGACACTGGTGGTGCCAAAGATTATGACATTGCCAAAGCCAAATTATCTGAGCATCTCAAACCAAGACAAAACACTGCAATGGAAACTATGCACTTCAGGAGAGGCAAACAACTCTCTAATGAAACTGTGGATCAATACCACACACGTCTGCAGGGTTTAGCAGCCCATTGTGAGTTTGCTGATGTTGAAAAATAAATCAAACAGCAAATAATTGAATCATGCACATCTACACGTCTCCGTCGAAGAGCTCTAGAACTTGTTGATGATGAAAGTTCTCTTACCTGGATATGGCTCGTCGAATGGAAGATGCTGCACGTGATGCTCGTGTCATGGAGTGCAGTGCCAATAACGGTTCTGCCACTGTTACTAACAGTGATGAGGTACGTAAGGTTCAGGGAGGACACCGTGATCAAAGAAGATATCATGGCAAACCCAACAGCAAATTGAGCCGAGAACCACATCACAACTGGAGTCATGGAACAAGACTCAAGCAGTCACAACGACTCACATCAGAGGGTGTTAACAATAAATGTTACATTTGTGGAGGAGACTACCCACACCAAGGTAATGTTTGTCCTGCTCAAGGTAAGAAGTGCTATGAGTGTGGAAAACTAGATCATTTTGGTGCTATGTGTCGTTCCGCACTAAAGAAACCACAGTCAGTGAATAAAAGCACTGTACGAGGCTCAGGTCATAGGGGTCGAGGTGGCAAACACAATATTGCACCTCATATCCAGAATGTTAATAATGTACAAGACAACATGTCATTACAACCAGTATCAGATAACAGTGAATGTGATTATACTTATAGAGAACAAGCAATCACAGAATGGAATGATCTTCCAAACAACCCAGAGACTATAGTATACATTGCTGGTATTTGTCTCAAAGTTCTCATTGACACTGGATCAAATATTGACACCATTGCTGAGTGCCACTATGAGAAATTTAAAAAAAGAGTTCCCAAAGCTTGAAAACTACAATGGCAAAGCCACTGCCTATGCTTCAAAGGTAGCCTTGTCAGTGATTGGAACTTTCACTGCAGAGATTAAGTCTAAGAGTGCAATGCTCACTACTACATTCCATGTTGTTAGGAATGCAAAGGAGTCTCTACTCAGTTACAAGACTTCAACCAAATTTGGGTTACTTCAGCTTTCTAATGCTGTAGCAGTGGAATCTGCAAACAATGTTGATGGTATTGTTGCTGAATTTTCTGATCGATTTAAATCCATAGGTTGTTATACTGATAGCAAAGTACATCTGCATATCAACCCAGATGTAATTCCAGTTGCCCAACCACATCGCCGACAACCATTCCATACTCGCAAGAAAGTCGATGCCGAACTGGATAGGCTGATGGAACTAGATATCATTGAACCAGTAACAGGCCCAACACCATGGGTAAGCCCAATTGTCACTCCACCAAAGCCGAAGAATCCAGATGAGATACGCATTTGTGTGAACATGCGTGTTCCCAACAAGGCAATAATGCGTGAACGCCATCCTACACCCACTGTAGATGATATGATCTACCGCTTGAATGGTGCAACTGTATTTAGCAAGTTAGATTTAAACAAGGGCTATCATCAGCTTGAACTTGATGAGGAGAGTCGCTTCATCACAACGTTTACGACACATCTAGGTCTGTATAGGTACAAGCGCCTGAGTTTTGGTATTAACAGTGCTGCCGAGGTATTCCAGCACATCATCAGCCAGGTATTGCAAGATATACCTAATGCTGACAACATGTCTGATGACATCATTGTTTATGGCCGTACCCAAGCTGAACACGACAAAGCTCTTCGTGCAACATTGCAAAGCCTACGAGACAAAAATCTGACGCTAAGCCGAGCAAAGTGTGAGTTCAATCAACATAAAATTGAATTCTTTGGACATGTACTTAGTGACAAAGGTCTGTCTCCAGATCGTAAGAAAGTTGCAGATATCAAGAATGCTGCACCTCCTTCAACATCCACTGAAGTACATAGTTTTCTGGGAATAGCAAACTACTGTTCTCGCTTCATTCCAGATTTTGCTACCATTACAAAGCCTCTACGTGAGCTACTGAAGAAAAATGCATCATGGTACTGGAGCGATATCGAGCAAAATGCATTTGATGCTGTGAAAGATGCACTAGTAGAGAATGCGACTGCTGCATACTTTGATCCATCAATGGACACTGAGTTAACTGTGGATGCTAATACTGTTGGTTTAGGTGTTGTTTTAGCCCAACACAAACCTGGTCAACCAGATTCCAGAATTGCCTACGCCAGCCGTTCTCTCGCAGATGTTAAGCAACGATACAGTCAGACAGAGAAGGAAGCTCTTGCTCTTGTATGGGGCTGTGAACACTTCAATGTGTATCTGCTTGGTGCACCCTTCACCACGATAGTCACTGACCACAAACCGTTGGAGACCATCTTCAATAATCCAAAGTCCAAACCACCAGCTCGCATTGAGAGATGGGCTCTTCGTCTGCAACCATACAACTTTACGGTGAAGTATAAGCCGGGTGCAGGCAATCCCGCTGATTACATCAGTCGACATCCTGCCAACAGTTTCACCATCACCAAGCATCAGCAAGTTGCCGAGGAATATGTACACTCTGTAACCTGTGATGCAGTCCCTAAGGCTCTCACTCTTGATGAAATCCGTACTGCAACCCTCGAGGACCCAACTCTGCAAGCAACAGTGGATGCATTGACTAAGAAAAAGTTTCCACGCATCCCACCCTCAGGAGTTGACCAAGATGCATTCAAAGCACTTGAACGCATCCAGACAGAATTAAGTGTTATGCAACAAAGCGACACCGTGCTGCGAGGTACTCGTATTGTCATTCCAGCTGTTCTCCAGCAACGTGCTCTGAAGCTTGCACATCAAGGACACCAAGGTCTTGTTAGGACCAAACAGCTGCTACGAGAAAAGGTGTGGTTTCCTGGCATTGATCGTCAAGCAAAGGATATGCATGATGCCTGTGTCCCTTGCCAAGCTGCAGTGGATACTTCAAGACCAACACCTCTACAACCTTCACCACTACCTGCTGCACCATGGACGGAAGTATCGATGGACTTCTGCGGACCACTACCAACTGGAGAGTACTTGATGGTAGTCATTGATGATCACTCACGTTATCCAGAAGTAGAAATCATCACTTCCACATCTGCAAAGGCTGTCATCCCGAAACTCGACAAGATCTTTTCGAACTTTGGCATTCCTGAAGTTGTCAAGACGGACAATGGACCGCCATTCAATGGACAAGACTTTGTCAACTTTGCTGAGCATATTGGATTCAAACACCGCCGTGTGATGCCACTACATCCTCAAGCAATTGGAGAAGTCGAGAGATTCATGCAACCTCTCATGAAAGCGGTACGCTGTGCTCATGCCGAAGGACGATCCTGGAAACAAGCTATGTATGCTTTTCTCAGGAACTACCGTGCAACACCGCATGGAACACTGGGCAAGTCGCCTGGTGAACTCTTATTTGGACGTCCTATGAGGATCGCACTACCTGTCATGCCAGCCGAGGTAACGGATAAACGTCTCGCTCAGAAGGATGCACTAGCCAGGGGCAAAATGAAAATTGCTCATGATCAACGTGCAAAGGAACAATTCATAAAGGTTGGAGACACTGTTCTAGTTAAAAAGAAAAAAAGAGGGAAAGCTAAATATGCCGTATGATACAAAACCATATAAAGTGATTAGTGTAAAAGGAACTATGGTAACAGCTAGTAATAGAGATCATAGTATAACACGTAATATGGCTTATTGCAAAGTGATTCCAACTAGTGTAGAAAATGATGAAGTGCAAAATCGTTCAAACGATAAACAAAAAATGAGTTATAACTCAATAAACAATTCATCAAGGGAAATTCTTGTGTTTAAGGACTCTCGTCCTAAACGTCATTGTAAGCGCCCTACGCGATTTGCTGATTAATTGTGTTCCTATGTTCCTATGTATTTACTTATTATGCTAAACTAAATTTAATATTGTTTGAATAATGCAGATTTCTCATTCAATATTTTGTAACCTTGTATTACAGTTTCTTTCATGTTTGTTTAACATTGCATATGTATTTTTAACATTGAAATCCTGTGTGGTAAAGATTAAGTTGTTTAAATTCTTTGTGTGCTTAATTAATGTTAAATGTATGCAGTATCTCTTGATATGGTAATAACTTACTTTGTGTCAATAACTTACTTTGTGTCAATAACTTTGCTTTGTGCTACAAGCATGGTAGACATCCTGTATTCATTCTTTTTAAAGAAAAGGAGGGATGTAATGTTCACAGAAAACGGTACCATCCGTTTTCTATGTGCGGCGAGTCAGACGCCAGAGAAGGTAAACAAGAGCGTACAAAACGCCCGCCAAGCTTGGTAGCTAGTAGTCATGTAATCGTTTATAAGTATTAAAGTCAGTAACCAAATAAATAAATCAATGTTTATTTAGGTAAGGTACATACATACAAGAAATATTTACAAAGATTGGTGGACTTATAGATAGAGCTAGTACATACAATGCCTAAAGCCACTATTACGCAAAGCGTTTCGGGCATGAAAAACTTAAATGACAAGCTTAATACTAATTGAGCATAAAGAGTAAAATGAAAACATGAAATGAAAACATAGATGAAAAAGCAGCACAAATACAATTATGTCGACAAACAGCGCTCTTTAAAAAAAACAGACATTGGTTGACAATAGAGGGGTAAGGTAGGTTACAGGGAATTTATTAGGTATAGCTTTGCTTTTAACTTAAACTGGTTGAGAGAGGTACAGTCTTTAACATGGTTGGGAAGGTCATTCCACATTCTGGGTCCCTTGATTTGTAGAGCATTTCTAGTTTGATTAAGTCGTACTCTAGGAATATCAAAACTGTATTTATTTCTGGTGTGGTGCTCATGGGTTCTGTTACAACCTTCAATGAAGCTTTTGAGGTCAGGATTGACATTAAAGTTTAGCGTTTTATATATGTATAATACACATGAGAGAATGTGCAGTGACTTAATGTCTAACATATTCAGAGATTTGAGTAGGGGTACCGAGTGATGTCTGGGGCTAGAGTTGGATATTGTCCTAATAGCAGCTTTGTGTTGAGTAACTAGAGGACGTAAATGATTTTGGGTAGTAGAGCCCCAAGCACAAATACCATAGTTGAGATATGGATAGATAAGGGAGTAATAGAGAGTCGCCACGGCAGGGCGGGGTACATAATATCTGATCTTAGAAAGAATGCCAACAGTTTTTGAAACTTTTTTTGATATAATTAGAATGTGTCCCTGGAAATTCAGCTTGTGGTCAATGAGAATGCCAAGGAATTTGCCATCTAATTTGTTACAAATTTGGGTATTGTTTATTTTGAGATTTATTTGATTAGAGGATTTATTGCCAAACAGAATATAGAAAGTTTTGTCAATGTTAAGTGTGAGTTTGTTGGCAGTTTGCCAAAGATGGACTTTATTTAGCTCAGTATTTACTGTGGCATTTAGAGCAAGGGGGTCAGGACTGGAGTAAATGAAGGTTGTGTCGTCAGCAAATAGAATTGGTTTGAGGTGTTGGGAGGCATTTGGAAGGTCATTAATGTAGATGAGAAAGAGGAGAGGGCCAAGAATGCTGCCCTGAGGAACACCAATGTTGATGGGTAGGGTGGGAGAAATTGATTTATTCACAGAAACATACTGGAGCCTGTCAGTAAGGTAGGATTTGAGGTATTGTAGGGAGTGTCCTCTGACTCCATAATGATGTAGTTTAAGAAGAAGGTTTTGGTGGTTGACAGTGTCAAAAGTTTTACGCAGGTCCACAAATAACCCAACAGGGAACTCATTTTTATCAAGAGCTGTATGAATCGAGTTAAGCATACTAATAAGTGCATTGTTAGTGCTTTTTTGGGGTCTGAAGCCATATTGGCAAGGGCTAAGTATATTGTGTTTGGCTAGATACGAGTAAAGCTGCTTATAGATTAGTTTTTCAAAATTTTTTGACAAGTTTGGCAGGATTGACATAGGTCTGTAGTTGTTAACATCTGTGGGGTCACCACATTTGTGGACAGGCGTTACTCTCGCTTTTTTTTAGAATATCTGGAAAGGTTTGGAGTTCAAGTGACTTGTTGAAGAGCAATGCAATAGCCGGGGCTAAAGATCTGGAGGCTTTTTTGTAGATTAAAGTTGGTATCTCCTCAAGGGCACTAGACTTAGTTTTAAGGGAAAGGGAGCAATGGCTTTATATCAACCCGACAACCAAGACTTCCTCAGTAACACACAACACCACAATGTGTTTAATAACTTCTGCTCTGTTGAATGTAAGTTGAAATCTTAATGAGTTTGTAACTGTGCACTGTGTTAGATAATGTTCCAGTGGTCTGTCGGGCATTTCTCCACAGTGCAGAGGGAATAGACTCGTTCCTCTCAAAGTTTGCTGATGATGCAAAAATTATGAGGAGAATTAAGACAGGAAGATAGCATGAGGCTACAAGATGACATAAACAAACTGAAGAAATGGTCAAACAAATGGCTACTAAAGTTCAACTCAAGTAAGTGTAAGGTAATGAAACTAGAGGGAGGATATAGTAGGCCAGACACTGGATACCGAATGGGGAATGAAGTCCTTCACGAAACGGACAGAGAGAAAAAGCTAAGAGTTGATATCACATCAAATCTGTCTCCAGAAGCCCACATCAAAAGAATAACATCGGCGGCGTATGCGAGGCTGGCTAACATCAGAACCGCCTTCAGAAACCTGTGAAAGGAATCGTTCAGAACCTTGTGTACCACGTATGTAAGGCCAATCCTGGAGTATGCGGACCCAGCATGGAGCCCGTACCTTGTTTAGGACAAGACGAAGCTGGAAAAAGATCAGAGGTATGCCCCTAGGCTAGTCCTAGAACTTTTTTTATTATTATTATTTTCTACCACAGACGTGGCTACACATTTACAATGCTAACCAGCATATATACATTTTCTTCTGTCCTCCATGGACAGGGTTAGAGATGCGTTAAACATATAGTTCAGGGGCTTATTGAACAATCAACCACAGAAGGTGATTCGGTGCTTTTAAAATGCTAAGCTAACCTACATACGTAAATACATAGATACCCAGATTTACGTATGCCCTACATAAAGTGTTCGATGTGTCTTTTACATAGTGTCATTAATGTGCATTTACAAAGGTGAAATATAATTCTGATCAGCTTCCATATATACTTTATACACATACATATACATACACACACACACACATATACGTACATATACATATATACATACATATATATACACACACATGCATTCACATACATTTGTCTCTTTTACTCTGACAGGGTGAGATAGCTGATAGAGAAACTAGTGTGCAATTAAGCATTTAATCACTGAAGGTGATTAAGGTGCTTTTACAAGCTCAGGTTATATAGTTACATCACATACATACATTGTATAATTGATACATTACATGGTTAATCTTGGGTACAAGTCCAATATATCATCAAGTGTTCCAGTACTCATATAGTAATTACACAGTTCAGCATACCTTAGCCCAGGAGGGCGAAAGTCAGTCAGTATGGGACATTCTACAATATAATGTTCAAGAGAGTGCATGTTTTCTCTTTCACAAAGTTGACACATTGTGTACTCGACATTTGGGTTTTGACTAAGAGGCATGAGTTACGAGGAAAGAAAGTCATTAGAAAGAATTTTGTCAGTGTCAGATTAGTTAGTAAATGGAATGCACTAGGAAGTGATGTGGTAGAGGCTGACTCCATGCACAGTTTCAAATGTAGGTATGATAGATCTTGAGAAGCTCAGAAATCTGTACACCAGTAGATTGACGGTTGAGAGGCGGGACCAAAGAGCCAAAGCTTAACCCCCGCAAGCACAACTAGGCGAGTACAGCATCGGTAGATATCACGCAGCTTCCTCAGCACAGTTTCAGTCAGCACATAGCTTCCCCAGCACACAGTTTACCAGTACTATGCATCATGGTTAGAACACAGCTTGGTCTGCACACAGCATTGGTATGGTGCTCACAGACAGCACGGTTTCTCCTCCTCCGGGGGCGAGACAGCAAGTTTCTCCCTTGTGTTTTAAGCTGGACGAATACCTGTGTTCACTGTTCATCCTCGTCGCCAGTGAGGTGTTGTGTGTTGCTGAGGAAGTCTTGGTTGCAGGGTTGATATAAAGCCATTGATTGGTTACTGACTTATACATATAACGTTACATGACTAGCAGCGTCCAAGCGTGTTGTTGTTGTTGATTTAAAGGCGACGACGATTGTGGGATCGGATGCACCCTGACGTACCCATGAAGGATTAATCGTGAAGCCCGGGAAGGTGAAAGACCAAGCCTAATCGTGAAACGAGTGACGGCAATCGCCGGAAACTAATATGCCTTGCGGAAAAGAAACGCAGACAGGCAGATGATTGAGGAGCCCCAGGAGTCCCTCAGAGTGACAAGCACCGGCCCCGCCCCCACACAGAGAACACTGAGGAGCCCCAGGAGTCCCTCAGAGTGACAAGCACCGGCCCCGCCCCCACACAGAGAACACTGAGGAGCCCCAGGAGTCCCTCAGAGTGACAAGCACCGGCCCCGCCCCCACACAGAGAACACTGAGGAGCCCCAGGAGTCCCTCAGAGTGACAAGCACCGGCCCCGCCCCCACACAGAGAACACTGAGGAGCCCCAGGAGTCCCTCAGAGTGACAAGCACCGGCCCCGCCCCCACACAGAGAACACTGAGGAGCCCCAGGAGTCCCTCAGAGTGACAAGCACCGGCCCCGCCCCCACACAGAGAACACTGAGGAGCCCCAGGAGTCCCTCAGAGTGACAAGCACCGGCCCCGCCCCCACACAGAGAACACTGAGGAGCCCCAGGAGTCCCTCAGAGTGACAAGCACCGGCCCCGCCCCCACACAGAGAACACACAGAAAACCAAAATCTCGGCCCCCAGCTAAAACGCAAAAGTCATCCTGTGCCCCAGGCAGAGCAGCAGCCAGCCGCCCACCACGACTGAGGGTTCTCCTGGCGCCCACCAATACCGGCCAACCCCTGGCGCCTCTAGGGCCAAGCCGGCGCCGGACACCGTCACTCCGCCGGGAGAATCAGTCATAACACGTAAAAAAAACAATTATATCAACAATCCCGTGACCCAAGGCGATATGTGCGCCAGGCGTCGTACAACCGGACCGTTGAATAGGGATGACAAACAGCAGTATCAAATCCAAAACGCGAAAACAGAACGTGATCCGGCAGCTCCCAGGCAGAGGTGTCCAGACGTCCGCTCGTCGTCAAGGTTGAACCAGGAGCGATGCGTCCAAGCTTGGTGGGCGTCCTGCACGCACCCAGTTGTTTACATACTCTCTGGTGTATGAAACGCAGCGCATACAAACGGATGGTGTGGTTGCTATGAACATGACACTCGTTTTGTGTTACCTGTGATAATGATTGGAATAGCTTTGTTTGCAGCAGCTGCAATGGCTTCCTGGAGATTCGTCTAGTGTATGTTCAAATCCTCAAGTGGCGTGTATGTTGCATACCATTTTTCAAGTTCCTCTTGGTATATATTCCAATTGGCCTTTTTTAAATTCCACCCAGGTTGTGCAGGTGGTGTAGGAGGTCGTTCTAAGTTTATAGTGTTGTGACAGTAGCATAGTGGTCACTGGTGATCACCGGGTCTACTTCCCACTTCGCCTGATGCTGGAGTGCTGTTGAGATGAATGTAAGATCAAGGGAACCTCCTTGAATGTGAGTGGGTTCCCCAGTGTTAAGAAGTGTACTTCAGGTACTTCTCGCAGAGCTGCAGCTAAATGGCGCCCATCTGCATTGGCTGTCCCAGTTGCACCTAACTCTTAGGGATAATCATTAAAATTCCCAGCAATAATTACATTTTCCTGTGAGGCCAAGGCAAGCACTGCCTCTGCTTCTTCTTTACGTCTAGGGGGCTTGTAGACGTTGTATATGAGGAGCTCAATATTAGCCATATTCACTGTTACTGCTAATACCTCTACTCCATCCCCACTTGAAACTGGATCTATTTTCTTGCTGGGTATGGTGTTCCTGACTAGGGTCATTAACCCTCTTTGTCTCCCCTGCTCATACTGTATAACATACTGCTGATATCCAGCTAATCTGAAGGATTTCGTGGCTGGGAAAAGAGTATCTTCCAAAACGGTTATATCTGCTTTCATGCTGATTGCAGCCTCCTGAAGTGTGTGGTTTTTATTTCCAAGACCTTGTATGTTCCACTGCAGTATTCGTCATGGCCAGACGACGGTTTCCATTGGTGTTATCTGTTCTAGTAGAACTTTTCTTCGGAATCGACGTCAATATTCTCCACCTCACAAGTCGTGTCGCTGCACATCGGACTGCACTGATTGCTCGTGGTCATCCCCGGCAGTGTTGTAATCTGTGCATAACTGTGGTCCATCGCTTTGCTGTTGGTATTGCTGCACATCGGACTGCATTGATTGCTCGGGGCGGTTTCTTGTGTTGTCGGAATCTGTGCATCTTTGCCATCCAGTATTTCGTTGTTGATGTTGCTGCGTGCAATCCTGGCTGCATTGATTGTTCACGCCTGTCTCTTGTGTTGTTGGAACCTGTGCATCTGTGCTGTTCAATACGTCTTTGTTGGTGTTGTTGCATATCAGACTGCATTGGCTGTTGTTGTCTGTCTCTTGTGTTGTAAGATTCTGTTGATCTTGGGTGGTCACTGCTTCTTGCAGTTGCTTTTGTAAATGTTGATGTTCTGGTGTCTTGACTATCAGACTGTTGTTGGTAGTCTGTATGTCCATGTTGCGTTGTTTGTCCTCTTGTGCTCCGTCTTGTCTCAGACTGTCTATTTCTTATGTAACTGTGGTCTGCTGCACGATCTTGTCCATTATCACACAAGTGATTTCTTGAGTCTGTTGATGTGAGGCGTTCTGCGTCATCTGTAGACGCAGGTATTGGTCTCTGCCATGATCTTCACAATGTTTTACAGCTGGACCTCGGTAAAACTTTAAATTTGTTGTGTTGTTTCCGAAAGTGATTGCTTTTGTTGTATTTCTGCAGCATTTTTGTGTATTTTCAAATTTGGAATTGATAGATTCGGGAAATTTTGTTCTGTGAGAGTGTGTGTGTTGTGGCTGTGCACGAGTGTTCCAGACGTTGGTGTTGGTGTGTGTGGTGCTGGTGTGTGTGTTTATCCTGGCCTGAGCTGTCTGCACCTTTTCTTTCCGTGCAGAGCAGGTTGTGCTCCAGGCATGATGTTTGGCTTCACAATTTGGACATTTGGCTGTTGTGGTCAGGTTTGCCTTGTGCTTGTCTATACAGTCTTTGGTTGGATGTCTCAGGCTGCACACTCCGCATCTCTCTTGTCCGGTGCAGCGTGATTGATGGTGGTCGTATTTCTGACACCTGAAGCAACGTAGGGGTTCCGGGACGTATGGTCTCTGTCAGTATGTTCCCCAATTTCCAAGACTGAATGTTTCTGGCACATGTCCCATGACGGTCACCAGAACCTGACGTGTCGCTGTCTTGTCTACTTTTGTGAGGCATCGTTCCGCATTCAGGATTTGTTTGTGTTCTAGTACTGGATCCAGGGGAAAGTCGATTGCGTATCCCAAAAGCACGACTCGTGTGCGTGTTTCTGAAGGGTCCAGCTTTTCCAAGCATACAGGTTTCCCTTGCAGGACTCTTACTTTCTCTAAGTAATTTGCAGTCTGTTAGTCTTATGGTGTCATTATTATTTCTCCTTTCAGGTTGACTGTGATGGAAAGTTTGAGCTCTGGTTGTTCCTTTTCCATTGCCGTTACTACTCTATATGCTGTAGGAAAGTGGTCTGTCTGCATTATCTTGAATTTTGAAAGATGTGCAGAGTCTGGCGATGTCTGGTGTGAGACTGGTGGTGTCCTCTCCTGTCTCATACTGTTGTCCTGTGGCTTGGCTGTGGACAGAGAAGCATTGTCTGACACTGGCTGGTGTGTGACTGATGCTGTCCTCTCTAGGTCCATTACGTCTGCTGTCTTGCTGGTAGAAGCAAGTGGTGAAGCCTCGATAGCAGTTTTCTTCGGTACCTGCTGCACCTCGGTCCACCGTCCCTCCTCGTCTGAAAGCTGTCTCCATTGTTTTTTTCTCTTTGACTTCCCCATAACTCTCCACGTAGTGAGGACCGATTCAGTGCCCTACCTAATGCCTGAGGCACTCCTAAGCCTGGAGAAATTCATTCCTTTCCAACGGAGGTCGTAAAATGATTCTTTCAGGTGGAATCAGGGATACCTAACACCTAATTGAGCAGTTTGGTCTAACTTTCCCTGTTAGGCTCAGTACACCTTCTATGGTGCCCCCTTGTGACGATGCCCACAGGGTATCTCCTCGCCCTTCAGGGTAGAACTGTCAGTGACCTGGTCAGTGATACGATTCTCACCAAAAAAACTGTCATGGGTGAAGTGTGCGGTACGACAGTTTGGGTCGCCTGCGTACTGGATTGTGCAGAATATCAGTCAGCTGGACAGCAGTTAATCAACAACGTTGTTTGTCAATCAATTGTAGACGAAACCGGTATTGTTTCCTTCCAAACAAGATATTCTCTTGGTCTTGGTGTATTGATGTGTTCTTCCTCACAAAACCGCGATGATTTGAGCTGATGGTTGCTCAGAAGCTTGCGATTTCCAGGGAACAAATCCGTGTGCGGCCAACTAGCAATGGCCCCGGCAGCTAGTCCCTGAGTGTTGATCATTACACTGTACCTGTGTGACAGTGATTTGCCCCATACCATACCTGTAACTAATGCTATAGCAGTGCCTTGTGCTATACTCTACCTGTAACTAATGGTATGACAGTGTTTAGATCACCCCGTAACTAATATTCTGTGTTATGGTTCTTGTCTCCGGAGCAAACCTCTTCCGCCTGTCAGGAGTCTTCTAACCCACTTGTATATATGGAAGATTTGCTCAAGGATTGTTTAGTTAAATTTGCGATGTGGCAGAATGCCTAGATTTTGATTCTGATTAAGGTTGAAAAAACGAATTTGGGTGGAAAGCCCAGTCACCAATATCCGACATGGCGGTTGGGGAAAAGTCATTACAAGAGAGCGAGTTTGGCACTAACGAAGTCATGCGAGGACTCCAAATATACCGGATGTGATAAGGGCAGATAATTGGTTGGTTGCAACAGGGGAGAGACTTTGGTCACATTGGCACCGGAATGATGCACCGCAGCCCAGCGAGATATCAATATATCAAAGGAATTCGGACTGGGAGGTCGTAACTTATATCAGCTCTGAATGTTCTGGTAATTTTGCGTGTCTGTCAACAGGTTGACAGACGACGGTGTACGAACGGAGCCACCTGGTAAATCTATGTGGAAGAAATTGGTAAGCACACGTAACTAATCGGAAGAGGAGTGAAAGTCAAAAGTTTATTACTGGTTCAGGGCCAACAATTTAAACGTAATGGCTGAGCAGAAAGATTAATTGTAACAGGGGGGGGGGTCGGTTTTCTTAGCAGCCTCCTGTATCTGTGTGAGGTTTCTGATGCTAATGTTGCCAGCAGTGACAACAGTAAGATCAGCAGTGAAGACCAAGTGAAGTTTTGCTGCCTGAGTGGTTCTGCAGTCTATAAGAGACAGCGATGGAGTAAAGATTGTGGAACGCCTACTTCTCTGTGGTCACAGTTTCCGTGGTGTAGTGGTAAGACACTCGCCTTGCGTTCCGCGAGCGCTTTGTCATGGGTTCGTATCCTGGCCGGGGAGGATTTACTGGGCGCAATTCCTTAACTGTAGCCTCTGTTTAACGCAACAGTAAAATGTGTACTTGGCTGTAAAAACGATTCTTCGCGGCGGGGATCGTATTCCAGGGACCTGCCCGACACGCTACGCGTACTAGTGGCTGTACAAGAATGTAACAACTCTTGTATATATCTCAAAAAAAAAAATCAATAAGAAGTGAGGCCGCGGAGCGTCCGAGAATGTTGCAGCCAATTATTTAGGGAGAGTGAGCAATGTGGTGTGGTAGCTGAAGCTAGTGAGCCTGTGTGAAGGGCCACTGTACACTTTTTTTTTTAGATATATACAAGATTTGTTACATTCTTGTACAGCCACTAGTACGCGTAGCGTTTCGGGCAAGTTCTTAATCCTATGGTCCCTGGAATACGATCCCCGCCGCGAAGAATCGTTGTTACAACCAAGTACACATTTTACTGTTGCGTTAAACAGAGGCTACAGTTAAGGATTTGCGCCCAGTAAATCCTCCCCGGCCAGGATACGAACCCATGACAAAGCGCTCGCGGAACGCCAGGCGAGTGTCTTATCACTACACCACGGAGACTACAAAGGCGAGAATTATTGACTCTGATGTCTGGTCGCCTGTAGGGTAGGCTTAAGTGTTTAGCTCCAAGTGTGTGAGTAGTATAACACCCAGAATTAGTGAGAGGATGGAAGAGTGGAGCTCAGTGTTGCGGGACATGGCCTGGATTAAAGAGTTAGTTGCAACTTTTTTTTTTTTTGGGGGGGGGGGGTTGTAATTCCCACATATACAGAGTTTATTTAATCATAAAATTTAATATTTTTTATATTGGCGTATTTCCGTTCTCCATGTTCTATCTGATTACTTGCCTAGCAACCAGAGTTGAACAAATAACACATACACACCATCTGTGGAAACCAAATTTCTTACAATGGTGTGAAATAACCTTTTGAGAGTGAGATACTTGTCACTGTCGAGTGCGGAGAGACGCCTGGTTGTGTGTCCAGGTCCTGAGTGATAAGATCAGGTGTCCAGGTCCTGAGTGATAAGATCAGGTGTCCAGGTCCTGAGTGATAAGATCAGGTGTCCAGGTCCTGAGTGATAAGATCAGGTGTTGCCTCAGTGACGTCCATTCCTACAGTGACCATAACTACGTAAGATAAGGCCAGGGTATTCATTTAACTGGTAAGATTTGAGTAGGAGAATGTAGCCTAGCACCACAGGCATTTGGCAGCTTAAGAAGACTCCCCAAAGAGACAACCTTACTTGTTTGTGAGGCATTTGTGTGGAGTGCTGGGCAGGAGCCCGTGTTCCCGGACGGCAGAGATGTCAGGCACGCAGTCCGGACAAGGAAGAGGTCGTCCCCGACACTTATTTTTTATCCCACTCTATATACGTAAGACGCGTCATAAGTGGCTCCTCTATTAATGTAACTGGGGTACCATTTGTAGCCTTCGTGGTTTAAATGGGGGAAGGTGTGTCTCATCTGACTGTGTTTGGTATCCCTTTATAAATGTAACAATTATTATTGAAGTGTTTAGCATCATACTGTACAGGTAACTAATGTTATGACAGTACTTAACATACCACTTCCCTTATAACTAAAACATTGACAGTGTTTAGTATCTCCCTATACCTGTAACTAGAATTTATGACAATGTTTAGCATCATACTGTATTAGTACCTGTAACCTGAGCTCTTAAATCTGAAAATGCTGGATTTTGTGCTGTAGTCCTTGAGATGATTTCGGGGCTTAGCGTCCTCGCGGCCCGGTCCTCGACCAGGCCTCCTTTTTGTTACACACCCCCAGGAAGCAGCCCGTAGCAGCTGTCTAACTCCCAGGTACCTATTTACCACTAGGTAACAGGGGCATCACGGTGAAAGAAACATTTTGTCCATTTGTGTCCGCCTCTACCGGGGATCGAACCCGGAACCTCAGGACTACGAATCGGAAGCGCTGTCCACTCAGCTGTCAGGAGCCCGTAACTAATACTGTTGTTGTACAGACAGGTGGATTCTTCGTGGAGGTTGGCGCCGTGGACGGAGAGTTCCTTAGCAACACTTTGTTTTTCGAGAGAAACCGCAACTGGACGGGGCTTCTCATAGAGGCTTTCCCGCACACTTACCAGGAACTTCTACAGAAACACAGGAAGGCTTACTCAGTAAACACGGCCCTGGCTATTGGCAACGTTTCCGCTGAAATTCACTTTGCGTGAGTAGCTTAAATGTGTTCTAATTAATTAATTGTCTTATTATATAAAAATATCAAAGACGTCTATCAGCAAACTCCTATACGATTTCTCTCTGGCCTTTTGTTAGTGATAAATTTAAAATATTTACCAATTTAAGGCAGGGATTCCAGAAGTTTTTGTATAATAGATTTGTGAACAAATACACAGAATTACACTTTACAAAATTACACAATTTCAAAATAATATTTTTTCTACTCTATTAAAGAAAGGGAAACGTTGCTTCGCTACTTTTTTACAATAATTCTAAATTAAACTATTGGTACGAATTATTATTTATTTGGGGATTTTATTAGCAAATTATTTTTCATGACTGCCACTCCCTTTGAAAATTTGAATATTTTTTTTAAATGCTACTTATACTCTGTCTTTCAAAATCAAATCAAATCTCCTTCTATTTTTGAATTTAATTATTTACTTGATCACTTTGCAATAAATATTTTAATGAAATATGTGCAATATTCCGGAATAATATTGGTAACAGGGGCATCAGGGTAACAGGGGCATCAGGGTAACAGGGGCATCAGGGTAACAGGTAACAGGGGCATCAGGGCAACAGGTAACAGGGGCATCAGGGTAACAGGTAACAGGGGCATCAGGGTAACAGGTAACAGGGGCATCAGGGTAACAGGTAACAGGGGCATCAGGGTAACACGGCATCAGGGTAACACGGGCATCAGGGTAACAGGTAACAGGGGCATCAGGGTAACACGGGCATCAGGGTAACAGGGGCATCAGGGTAACAGGTAACAGGGGCATCAGGGTAACAGGTAACAGGGGCATCAGGGTAACAGGGGCATCAGGGGTAACAGGTAACAGGGGCATCAGGGTAACAGGGGCATCAGGGTAACAGGGGCATCAGGGAAACACGGGCATCAGGGTAACAGGGGCATCAGGGTAACAGGTAACAGGGGCATCAGGGTAACAGGGGTAACAGGGGCATCAGGGTAACAGGTAACAGGGGCATCAGGGTAACAGGTAACAGGGGCATCAGGGTAACACGGGCATCAGGGTAACAGGGGGATCAGGGTAACAGGTAACAGGGGCATCAGGGTAACAGGGGCATCAGGGGTAACAGGGGCATCAGGGTAACAGGTAACAGGAGCATCAGGGTAACAGGTAACAGGGGCATCAGGGTAACACGGGCATCAGGGTAACAGAGGCATCAGGGTAACAGGTAACAGGGGCATCAGGGTAACAGGGGCATCAGGGTAACAGGTAACAGGGGCATCAGGGTAACAGGGGCATCAGGGTAACAGGGGCATCAGGGTAACAGGAGCATCAGGGTAACAGGGGCATCAGGGTAACAGGTAACAGGGGCATCAGGGTAACAGGTAACAGGGGCATCAGGGTAACAGGGGCATCAGGGTAACAGGTAACAGGGGCATCAGGGTAACAGGGGCATCAGGGGTAACAGGGGCATCAGGGTAACAGGGGCATCAGGGGTAACAGGGGCATCAGGGTAACAGGTAACAGGGGCATCAGGGTAACAGGGGCATCAGGGTAACAGGGGCATCAGGGTAACAGGTAACAGGGGCATCAGGGTAACAGGGGCATCAGGGGTAACAGGGGCATCAGGGTAACAGGTAACAGGGGCATCAGGGAAACAGGGGCATCAGGGTAACAGGGGCATCTGGGTAACAGGTAACAGGGGCATCAGGGTAACAGGTAACAGGGGCATCAGGGTAACAGGGGCATCAGGGTAACAGGGGCATCAGGGCAACAGGGGCATCAGGGTAACAGGTAACAGGGACATCAGGGTAACAGGGGCATCAGGGTAACAGGCGCATCAGGGTAACAGGTAACAGGGGCATCAGGGTAACAGGTAACAGGGGCATCAGGGTAACAGGCGCATCAGGGAAACAGGCAACAGGGGCATCAGGGTAACAGGTAACTGGGGCATCAGGGTAACAGGTAACAGGGGCATCAGGGTAACAGGGGCATCAGGGTAACAGGTAACAGGGGCATCAGGGTAACAGGGGCATCAGGGTAACAGGTAACAGGGGCATCAGGGTAACAGGGGCATCAGGGTAACAGGTAACAGGGGCATCAGGGTAACAGGGGCATCAGGGTAACAGGTAACAGGGGCATCAGGGTAACAGGGGCATCAGGGCATCAGGGTAACAGGCGCATCAGGGTAACAGGTAACAGGGGCATCAGGGTAACAGGGGCATCAGGGTAACAGGCGCATCAGGGTAACAGGTAACAGGGGCATCAGGGTAACAGGTAACAGGGGCATCAGGGTAACAGGTAACAGGGGCATCAGGGTAACAGGGGCATCATGGTAACAGGTAACAGGGGCATCAGGGTAACAGGTAACAGGGGCATCAGGGTAACAGGTAACAGGGGCATCAGGGTAACAGGGGTATCAGGGTAACAGGTAACAGGGGCATCAGGGTAACAGGTAACAGGGGCATCAGGGTAACAGGGGTATCAGGGTAACAGGTAACAGGGGCATCAGGGTAACAGGTAACAGGGGCATCAGGGTAACAGGGGCATCAGGGTAACAGGTAACAGGGGCATCAGGGTAACAGGTAACAGGGGCATCAGGGTAACAGGTAACAGGGGCATCAGGGTAACAGGGGCATCAGGGTAACAGGCGCATCAGGGTAACAGGTAACAGGGGCATCAGGGTAACAGGTAACAGGGGCATCAGGGTAACAGGGGTATCAGGGTAACAGGTAACAGGGGCATCAGGGTAACAGGTAACAGGGGCATCAGGGTAACAGGGGTATCAGGGTAACAGGTAACAGGGGCATCAGGGTAACAGGTAACAGGGGCATCAGGGTAACAGGGGCATCAGGGTAACAGGTAACAGGGGCATCAGGGTAACAGGGGCATCAGGGTAACAGGTAACACGGGCATCAGGGTAACAGGGGCATCAGGGTAACAGTTAACAGGGGCATCAGGGTAACAGGGGTAACAGGGGCATCAGGGTAACAGGTAACAGGGGCATCAGGGTAACACGGGCATCAGGGTAACAGGGGCATCAGGGTAACAGGTAAAAGGGGCATCAGGGTAACAGGGGCATCAGGGGTAACAGGGGCATCAGGGTAACAGGTAACAGGGGCATCAGGGTAACAGGTAACAGGGGCATCAGGGTAACACGGGCATCAGGGTAACAGAGGCATCAGGGTAACAGGTAACAGGGGCATCAGGGTAACAGGGGCATCAGGGTAACAGGTAACAGGGGCATCAGGGTAACAGGGGCATCAGGGTAACAGGGGCATCAGAATAACAGGGGCATCAGGGTAACAGGTAACTGGGGCATCAGGGTAACAGGGGCATCAGGGTAACAGGGGCATCAGGGTAACAGGGGCATCAGGGTAACAGGTAACAGGGGCATCAGGGTAACAGGGGCATCAGGGTAACAGGGGCATCAGGGTAACAGGTAACAGGGGCATCAGGGTAACAGGGGCATCAGGGTAACAGGTAACAGGGGCATCAGGGTAACAGGGGCATTATGGTAACAGGTAACAGGGGCATCAGGGTAACAGGTAACAGGGGCATCAGGGTAACAGGTAACAGGGGCATCAGGGTAACAGGTAACAGGGGCATCAGGGTAACAGGGGCATCAGGGTAACAGGCGCATCAGGGTAACAGGTAACAGGGGCATCAGGGTAACAGGTAACAGGGGCATCAGGGTAACAGGGGTATCAGGGTAACAGGTAACAGGGGCATCAGGGTAACAGGTAACAGGGGCATCAGGGTAACAGGGGTATCAGGGTAACAGGTAACAGGGGCATCAGGGTAACAGGTAACAGGGGCATCAGGGTAACAGGGGCATCAGGGTAACAGGTAACAGGGGCATCAGGGTAACAGGGGCATCAGGGTAACAGGTAACAGGGGCATCAGGGTAACAGGGGCATCAGGGTAACAGGGGCATCAGGGTAACAGGTAACAGGGGCATCAGGGTAACAGGGGCATCAGGGTAACAGGTAACAGGGGCATCAGGGTAACAGGGGCATCAGGGTAACAGGGGCATCAGGGTAACAGGGGCATCAGGGTAACAGGGGTATCAGGGTAACAGGGGCATCAGGGTAACAGGGGCATCAGGGTAACAGGGGCATCAGGGTAACAGGGGCATCAGGGTAACAGGGGCATCAGGGTAACAGGGGCATCAGGGTAACAGGTAACAGGGGCATCAGGGCAACAGGTAACAGGGGCATCAGGGTAACAGGTAACAGGGGCATCAGGGTAACAGGTAACAGGGGCATCAGGGTAACAGGTAACAGGGGCATCAGGGTAAAAGGGGCATCAGGGGTAACAGGTAACAGGGGCATCAGGGTAACAGGGGCATCAGGGTAACAGGGGCATCAGGATAACACGGGCATCAGGGTAACAGGGGCATCAGGGTAACAGTTAACAGGGGCATCAGGGTAACAGGGGTAACAGGGGCATCAGGGTAACAGGTAACAGGGGCATCAGGGTAACACGGGCATCAGGGTAACAGGGGCATCAGGGTAACAGGTAACAGGGGCATCAGGGTAACAGGGGCATCAGGGGTAACAGGGGCATCAGGGTAACAGGTAACAGGGGCATCAGGGTAACAGGTAACAGGGGCATCAGGGTAACACGGGCATCAGGGTAACAGAGGCATCAGGGTAACAGGTAACAGGGGCATCAGGGTAACAGGGGCATCAGGGTAACAGGTAACAGGGGCATCAGGGTAACAGGGGCATCAGGGTAACAGGGGCATCAGGGTAACAAGGGCATCAGGGTAACAGGTAACTGGGGCATCAGGGTAACAGGGGCATCAGGGTAACAGGGGCATCAGGGTAACAGGGGCATCAGGGTAACAGGTAACAGGGGCATCAGGGTAAGAGGGGCATCAGGGGTAACAGGGGCATCAGGGTAACAGGGGCATCAGGGGTAACAGGGGCATCAGGGTAACAGGGGCATCAGGGGTAACAGGGGCATCAGGGTAACAGGTAACAGGGGCATCAGGGTAACAGGGGCATCAGGGTAACAGGGGCATCAGGGTAACAGGTAACAGGGGCATCAGGGTAACAGGGGCATCAGGGGTAACAGGGGCATCAGGGTAACAGGTAACAGGGGCATCAGGGAAACAGGGGCATCAGGGTAACAGGGGCATCAGGGTAACAGGTTACAGGGGCATCACGGTAACAGCTAACAGGGGCATCAGGGTAACAGGGGCATCAGGGTAACAGGGGCATCAGGGCAACAGGGGCATCAGGGTAACAGGTAACAGGGACATCAGAGTAACAGGGGCATCAGGGTAACAGGCGCATCAGGGTAACAGGTAACAGGGGCATCAGGGTAACAGGTAACAGGGGCATCAGGGTAACAGGCGCATGAGGGTAACAGGCAACAGGGGCATCAGGGTAACAGGTAACTGGGGCATCAGGGTAACAGGTAACAGGGGCATCAGGGTAACAGGGGCATCAGGGTAACAGGTACCAGGGGCATCAGGGTAACAGGGGCATCAGGGTAACAGGGGCATCAGGGTAACAGGTAACAGGGGCATCAGGGTAACAGGTAACAGGGGCATCAGGGTAACAGGTAACAGAGTCATCAGGGTAACAGGGGCATCAGGGTAACAGGTAACAGGGGCATCAGGGTAACAGGGGCATCAGGGTAACAGGTAACAGGGGCATCAGGGTAACAGGTAACAGGGGCATCAGGGTAACAGGGGCATCAGGGTAACAGGTAACAGGGGCATCAGGGTAACAGGTAACAGGGGCATCAGGGTAACAGGGGCATCAGGGTAACAGGCGCATCAGGGTAACAGGTAACAGGGGCATCAGGGTAACAGGGGTATCAGGGTAACAGGTAAAAGGGACATCAGGGTAACAGGGGCATCAGGGTAACAGGTAACAGGGGCATCAGGGTAACAGGTAACAGGGGCATCAGGGTAACAGGGGCATCAGGGTAACAGGTAACAGGGGCATCAGGGTAACAGGGGCATCAGGGCATCAGGGTAACAGGCGCATCAGGGTAACAGGTAACAGGGGCATCAGGGTAACAGGGGCATCAGGGTAACAGGCGCATCAGGGTAACAGGTAACAGGGGCATCAGGGTAACAGGTAATAGGGGCATCAGGGAAACAGGGGCATCAGGGTAACAGGTAACAGGGGCATCAGGGTAACAGGGGCATCAGGGTAACAGGTAACAGGGGCATCAGGGTAACAGGGGCATCAGGGTAACAGGGGCATCAGGGTAACAGGGGCATCAGGGTAACAGGCGCATCAGGGTAACAGGTAACAGGGGCATCAGGGTAACAGGTAACAGGGGCATCAGGGTAACAGGGGCATCAGGGTAACAGGGGCATCAGGGTAACAGGTAACAGGGGCATCAGGGTAACAGGGGCATCATGGTAACAGGTAACAGGGGCATCAGGGTAACAGGTAACAGGGGCATCAGGGTAACAGGTAACAGGGGCATCAGGGTAACAGGGGCATCAGGGTAACAGGCGCATCAGGGTAATAGGTAACAGGGGCATCAGGGTAACAGGTAACAGGGGCATCAGGGTAACAGGGGTATCAGGGTAACAGGTAACAGGGGCATCAGGGTAACAGGTAACAGGGGCATCAGGGTAACAGGGGTATCAGGGTAACAGGTAACAGGGGCATCAGGGTAACAGGTAACAGGGGCATCAGGGTAACAGGGGCATCAGGGTAACAGGTAACAGGGGTATCAGGGTAACAGGGGCATCAGGGTAACAGGTAACAGGTGCATCAGGGTAACAGGTAACAGGGGCATCAGGGTAACAGGGGCATCAGGGTAACAGGGGCATCAGGGTAACAGGTAACAGGGGCATCAGGGTAACAGGGGCATCAGGGTAACAGGTAACAGGGGCATCAGGGTAACAGGGGCATCAGGGTAACAGGGGCATCAGGGTAACAGGGGCATCAGGGTAACAGGTAACAGGGGCATCAGGGTAACAGGGGCATCAGAGTAACAGGCGCATCAGGGTAACAGGTAACAGGGGCATCAGGGTAACAGGGGCATCAGGGTAACAGGTAACAGGGGCATCAGGGTAACAGGTAACAGGGGCATCAGGGTAACAGGGGTACCAGGGTAACAGGTAACAGGGGCATCAGGGTAACAGGTAACAGGGGCATCAGGGTAAGAGGTAACAGGGACATCAGGGTAACAGGTAACAGGGGCATCAGGGTAACAGGTAACAGGGGCATCAGGGTAACAGGGGTACCAGGGTAACAGGTAACAGGGGCATCAGGGTAACAGGTAACAGGGGCATCAGGGTAAGAGGTAACAGGGGCATCAGGGTAACAGGTAACAGGGGCATCAGGGTAACAGGGGCATCAGGGTAACAGGGGCATCAGGGTAACAGGTAACAGGGGCATCAGGGTAACAGGGGCATCAGGGTAACAGGTAACAGGGGCATCAGGGTAACAGGGGCATCAGGGTAACAGGTAACAGGGGCATCAGGGTAACAGGGGCATCAGGGTAACAGGTAACAGGGGCATCAGGGTAACAGGGGCATCAGGGTAACAGGGGCATCAGGGTAACAGGAGCATCAGGGTAACAGGTAACAGGGGCATCAGGGTAACAGGGGCATCAGAGTAACAGGCGCATCAGGGTAACAGGTAACAGGGGCATCAGGGTAACAGGTAACAGGGGCATCAGGGTAACAGGGGCATCAGGGTAACAGGTAACAGGGGCATTAGGGTAACAGGGGCATCAGGGTAACAGGGGCATCAGGGTAACAGGGGCATCAGGGTAACAGGTAACAGGGGCATCAGGGTAACAGGTAACAGGGGCATCAGGGTAACAGGGGTATCAGGGTAACAGGTAACAGGGGCATCAGGGTAACAGGTAACAGGGGCATCAGGGTAACAGGGGCATCAGGGTAACAGGTAACAGGGGCATCAGGGTAACAGGGGCATCAGGGTAACAGGTAACAGGGGCATCAGGGTAACAGGGGCATCAGGGTAACAGGGGCATCAGGGTAACAGGGGCATCAGGGTAACAGGTAACAGGGGCATCAGGGTAACAGGGGCATCAGGGTAACAGGGGCATCAGGGTAACAGGGGCATCAGGGTAACAGGTAACAGGGGCATCAGGGTAACAGGTAACAGGGGCATCAGGGTAACAGGGGCATCAGAGTAACAGGCGCATCAGGGTAACAGGTAACAGGGGCATCAGGGTAACAGGGGCATCAGGGTAACAGGTAACAGGGGCATCAGGGTAACAGGTAACAGGGGCATCAGGGTAACAGGTAACAGGGGCATCAGGGTAACAGGGGCATCAGGGTAACAGGCGCATCAGGGTAACAGGTAACAGGGGCATCAGGGTAACAGGTAACAGGGGCATCAGGGTAACAGGGGTATCAGGGTAACAGGTAACAGGGGCATCAGGGTAACAGGTAACAGGGGCATCAGGGTAACAGGGGCATCAGGGTAACAGGGGCATCAGGGTAACAGGTAACAGGGGCATCAGGGTAACAGGGGCATCAGGGTAACAGGTAACAGGGGCATCAGGGTAACAGGGGCATCAGGGTAACAGGTAACAGGGGCATCAGGGTAACAGGGGCATCAGGGTAACAGGTAACAGGGGCGTCAGGGTAACAGGGGCATCAGGGTAACAGGGGCATCAGGGTAACAGGGGCATCAGGGTAACAGGGGCATCAGGGTAACAGGTAACAGGGGCATCAGGGTAACAGGGGCATCAGAGTAACAGGCGCATGAGGGTAACAGGTAACAGGGGCATCAGGGTAACAGGTAACAGGGGCATCAGGGTAACAGGGGCATCAGGGTAACAGGTAACAGGGGCATTAGGGTAACAGGGGCATCAGGGTAACAGGGGCATCAGGGTAACAGGGGCATCAGGGTAACAGGGGCATCAGGGTAACAGGTAACAGGGGCATCAGGGTAACAGGTAACAGGGGCATCAGGGTAACAGGGGCATCAGGGTAACAGGGGCATCAGGGTAACAGGTAACAGGGGCATCAGGGTAACAGGGGCATCAGGGTAACAGGCGCATCAGGGTAACAGGTAACAGGGGCATCAGGGTAACAGGGGCACCAGGGTAACAGGTAACAGGGGCATCAGGGTAACAGGGACATCAGGGAAACAGGGGCATCAGGGTAACAGGTAACAGGGGCATCAGGGTAACAGGGGCATCAGGGTAACAGGTAACAGGGGCATCAGAGTAACAGGGGCATCAGGGTAACAGGTAACAGGGGCATCAGGGTAACAGGGGCATCAGGGTAACAGGGGCATCAGGGTAACAGGGGCATTAGGGTAACAGGGGCATCAGGGTAACAGGGGCATCAGGGTAACAGGGGCATCAGGGTAACAGGGGCATCAGGGTAACAGGGGCATCAGGGTAACAGGTAACAGGGGCATCAGGGTAACAGGGCCATCAGGGTAACAGGGGCATCAGGGTAACAGGGGCATCACACTCAACCAGCAAACTGTAGAGTGTGAAGGATTTTCTCTTATCATTACTTTAAATATTTCACAATGATGTCTAAATTATTTTTTAACATTTTACAATATAAGTTTACACCAATTTGATGTAAAGAGTTTATCGCTATCATTCCATAATCACTTTCTTCATTTTATTTCATTAGCTTTGTTGTGTTCATCAACTAGAAGGTGATACAATTTCCCAATATGAGCCACACTGCAGTCATCAACCAGCCATCAACAGTCACATAATAACATAAGAACTATGAGACCTGACCAGGGTTAGAAGCTGCATTACCGAGGCTCTTCCCCTGGTGTAGACGCCACCATAACCACTCTACCAGCCACTGCCTATTCAATCGTTGGTGAACCCTGGTTGTGTCACAGAGCTCTTAAGTGTGATTTATATATATATATATATATATATATATATATATATATATATATATATATATATATATATATATGTATATATATATTAGTATTTTTTGGTAGCAGTCTTTCCTGTAGACATATATTATTAAATATGACCGAAAAAGTAAGATTAATAATTCTAACACGAATTTTCTCGATCTTTCTTACGTTTCTTTTCACTGTTGATGGTAATTCAAAGATCAATTCTCCAAAATTCATTTTTATTTCTAGTCTGACGAGACACTTGAGCGCGTTTCGTAAAACTTATTACATTTCAAAGACTTTAGTTTACAAACACACAACTGAAACTGAATACAGCTTACACATCTTCGATTTTATATCTACATTTGGGTGAGATGGATGAGGTGAAAACAAATTTTCAACAATGGGTATTGAATGGGTATTAAATTCAAACACAAGACAGAACACGAAACAATGGGTATTGAATGGAAGTAATTGTAGAAAGCCTATTGGTCCATATTCCTTGATGCTTCTATATTGGAGCGGAGTCTCGAAGTGGGTAGAATATAGTTGTGCATTAATTGGCTGTTGATTGCTGGTGTTGACTTCTTGATGTGTAGTGCCTCGCAGACGTCAAGCCGCCTGCTATCGCTGTATCTATCGATGATTTCTGTGTTGTTTGCTAAGATTTCTCTGGTGATGGTTTGTTTGTGGGAAGAGATTATATGTTCCTTAATGGAGCCCTGTTGCTTATGTATCGTTAAACGCCTGGAAAGACATGTTGTTGTCTTGCCTATATACTGGGTTTTTTGAGGCTTACAGTCCCCAAGAGGGCATTCGAAGGCATAGACGACGTTGGTTTCTTTTAAAGCGTTCTGCTTTGTGTCTGGAGAGTATCTCATGAGTAGGCTGGCTGTTTTTCTGATTTTATAGTAAATCGTCAGTTGTATCTTCTGATTTTTGTCTGTAAGGATAACGTTTCTATTAACAATATCCTTCAGGACCCTTTCCTCCGTTTTATGGGCTGTGGAAAAGAAGTTCCTGTAAAATAGTCTAATAGGGGGTATAGGTGTTGTGTTAGTTGTCTCTTCAGAGGTTGCATGGCGTTTCACTTTCCTTCTTATGATGTCTTCCACGAAACCATTGGAGAAGCCGTTGTTGACTAGGACCTGCCTTAGCCGACAGAGTTCTTCGTCGACTTGCTTCCATTCTGAGCTGTGGCAGAGGGCACGGTCGACATAAGCGTTAACAACACTCCTCTTGTACCTGTCTGGGCAGTCACTGTTGGCATTCAGGCACATTCCTATGTTTGTTTCCTTAGTGTAGACTGCAGTGTGGAAAACTCCGCTCCTTTCCATGACTGTTACATCTAGAAAGGGCAGCTTCCCATCCTTCTCCATCTCATAAGTGAAACGCAACACAGAATTCTGCTCAAATGCCTCCTTCAGCTCCTGCAGATGTCTGACATCAGGTACCTGTGTAAAAATGTCGTCAACATACCTGCAGTATATGGCCGGTTTGAAGTTCATGTCGACTAAGACTTTTTGCTCGATGGTACCCATGTAGAAGTTTGCAAACAGGACACCTAGGGGAGAACCCATGGCGACCCCATCTACTTGCTTATACATGTGTCCATCCGGGCTCAAGAAGGGTGCTTCTTTAGTACAAACTTGGAGTAGTTTCCTCAGAATGTTTTCTGGTATGTCAGGAGGAGTACAGGCCGGATCACGATACACTCTGTCGGCTATCATCCCGATTGTTTCATCCACAGGTACGTTGTTAAACAGAGATTCTACGTCCAACGAGGCTGTTATCCCTGTGGCCCGTGTTCCCCGCAGCAAGTCAACAAATTCCTTTGGAGGCTTCAGGCTGAAGGCGCAAGGGACATAAGGAGTCAGCAAGCCGTTGAATCGTTTCACCAGTCTGTACGTGGGTGTGGGTATCTGGCTGATGATTGGCCGAAGTGGGTTTCCAGGCTTGTGTGTCTTGACATTTCCATACGCATATCCAGGTTTATATTCCCGAATAATCTTTGGCAGGTGGAGTCCAGATTTCTTGTCCCCCGAGCTCAAAGCGGCAGCTAAGAGCCTTCATAAGAACAAGGAGATAGTTGTCAGGAGAGGCGACAAGTCGCCAATATACGTCATTCTTAAAAAAGACGAATATCTGGCGAAAATGAACATCATACTCTCTGACCAAACTAAATTCCAAAGGGTAACGAAGGACACTACAGCCGAACTGAAAGCAAAGGTTAACAAATTGATCGAGACTGTGAACGCCAAGAAATCTGGACTCCACCTGCCAAAGATTATTGGGAATATAAACCTGGATATGCGTATGGAAATGTCAAGACACACAAGCCTGGAAACCCACTTCGGCCAATCATTAGCCAGATACCCACACCCACGTACAGACTGGCGAAGCGACTCAATGGCCTGCTGACTCCTTATGTCCGTTGCGCCTTCAGCCTGAAGTCTCCAAAGGAATTTGTTGACTTACTGCGGGGCACACGGGCCACTGGGATTAGAGCCTCGTTGGACGTAGAATCACTGTTTACCAACGTACCTGTAGACGAGACAATCGGGATGATAGCCGACAGAGTGTATCGTGATCCAGCCTGTACTCCTCTTGACATACCAGAAAATATTCTAAGGAAACTACTCCAAGCTTGTACTAAAGAGGCACCCTTCTTGAGCCCGGATGGGCACATGTATAAGCAAGTAGATGGGGTCGCCATGGGTTCTCCCCTAGGTGTCCTGTTTGCAAACTTCTACATGGGTACCATCGAACAAAAAGTCTTAGTCGACATGAATATGAAACCGGCCATATACTGCAAGTATGTTGACGACATTTTTACACAGGTACCTGATGTCAGACATCTGCAGGAGCTGAAGGAGGCATTTGAGCAGAATTCTGTGTTGCGTTTCACTTACGAGATGGAGAAGGATGGGAAGCTGCCCTTTCTAGATGTAACAGTCATGGAAAGGAGCGGAGTTTTCCACACTGCAGTCTACACTAAGGAAACAAACATAGGAATGTGCCTGAATGCCAACAGCGACTGCCCAGACAGGTACAAGAGGAGTGTTGTTAACGCTTATGTCGACCGTGCTCTCAGCCACAGCTCAGAATGGAGGCAAGTCGACGAAGAACTCTGTAGGCTAAGGCAGGTCCTAGTCAACAACGGCTTCTCCAATGGTTTCGTGGAAGACATCATAAGAAGGAAAGTGAAACGCCATGCAACCTCTGAAGAGACAACTAACACAACACCTATACCCCCTATTAGACTGTTTTACAGGAACTTCTTTTCCACAGCCCATAAAACGGAGGAAAGGGTCCTGAAAGATATTGTTAATAGAAACGTTATCCCTACAGACAAAAATCAGAAGATACAACTGACAATTTACTATAAAACCAAAAAAACGGCCACCCTACTCATGAGAAACTCTCCAGACACAAAGCAGAACGCTTTAAAAGAGACCAACGTCGTCTATGCCTTCAAATGCCCTCTTGGGGATTGTAAGCCTCAATAAACTCAGTATATAGGCAAGACAACAACATCTCTTTCCAGGCGTTTAACGATGCATAAGCAACAGGGCTCCATTAAGGAACATATAGCCTCTTCCCACAACCAAACCATCACCAGAGAAATCTTAGCAAACAACACAGAAATCATTGATAGATACAGCGATAGCAGGCGGCTCGACGTCTGCGAGGCACTACACATCAAGAAATCAACAGCAGCAATCAACAGCCAATTAATGCACAACTATATTCTACCCACTTCAAGACTCCGCTCCAATATAGAAGCATCAAGAAATATGGACCAATAGGCTTTCTACAATTACTTCCATTCAATACCCATTGTTTCGTGTTCTGTCTTGTGTTTGAATTTAATACCCATTCAATACCCATTGTTGAAAGTTTGTTTTCACCTCATCCATCTCACCCAAATGTAGATATAAAATCGAAGATGTGTAAGCTCTATTCAGTTTCAGTTGTGTGTTTGTAAACTAAAGTCTTTGAAATGTAATAAGTTTTACGAAACGCGCTCAAGTGTCTCGTCAGACTAGAAATAAAAATGAATTTTGGAGAATTGATCTTTGAATTACCATCAACAGTGAAAAGAAACGTAAGAAAGATCGAGAAAATTCGTGTTAGAATTATTAATCTTACTTTTTCGGTCATATTTAATAATAAATATATATATATATATATATATATATATATATATATATATATATATATATATATATATATATATATATATATATATATATATATATATATATATATATATATATATAACTGAAAACTCACACCCCAGAAGTGACTCGAACCCATACTCCCAGATGCCACGCAACTGGTATGTACAAGACGCCTTAATCCACTTGACCATCACGACCGGACAAAATGAGGTGATAGCCGAGGCTATTTGAACCACCCCACCGCTGGCACTCGGATAGTAATCTTGGGCATAGCATTTTACCAAATCACCTCATTCTTTGGGGCACACGTGAGGAACACAAATGCGAACAAGCCTGAATGGTCCCCAGGACAATATGCAACTGAAAACTCACACCCCAGAAGTGACTCGAACCCATACTCCCAGATGCCACGCAACTGGTATGTACAAGACGCCTTAATCCACTTGACCATCACGACCGGACAAAATGAGGTGATAGCCGAGGCTATTTGAACCACCCCACCGCCGGCACTCGGATAGTAATCTTGGGCATAGCATTTTACCAAATCACTTCATTCTTTGGGGCACACGTGAGGAACACAAATGCGAACAAGCCTGAATGGTCCCCAGGACAATATGCAACTGAAAACTCACACCCCAGAAGTGACTCGAACCCATACTCCCAGATGCCACGCAACTGGTATGTACAAGACGCCTTAATCCACTTGACCATCACGACCGGACAAAATGAGGTGATAGCCGAGGCTATTTGAACCACCCCACCGCTGGCACTCGGATAGTAATCTTGGGCATAGCATTTTACCAAATCACCTCATTCTTTGGGGCACACGTGAGGAACACAAATGCGAACAAGCCTGAATGGTCCCCAGGACAATATGCAACTGAAAACTCACACCCCAGAAGTGACTCGAACCCATACTCCCAGATGCCACGCAACTGGTATGTACAAGACGCCTTAATCCACTTGACCATCACGACCGGACAAAATGAGGTGATAGCCGAGGCTATTTGAACCACCCCACCGCCGGCACTCGGATAGTAATCTTGGGCATAGCATTTTACCAAATCACTTCATTCTTTGGGGCACACGTGAGGAACACAAATGCGAACAAGCCTGAATGGTCCCCAGGACAATATGCAACTGAAAACTCACACCCCAGAAGTGACTCGAACCCATACTCCCAGATGCCACGCAACTGGTATGTACAAGACGCCTTAATCCACTTGACCATCACGACCGGACAAAATGAGGTGATAGCCGAGGCTATTTGAACCACCCCACCGCCGGCACTCGGATAGTAATCTTGGGCATAGCATTTTACCAAATCACCTCATTCTTTGGGGCACACGTGAGGAACACAAATGCGAACAAGCCTGAATGGTCCCCAGGACAATATGCAACTGAAAACTCACACCCCAGAAGTGACTCGAACCCATACTCCCAGATGCCACGCAACTGGTATGTACAAGACGCCTTAATCCACTTGACCATCACGACCGGACAAAATGAGGTGATAGCCGAGGCTATTTGAACCACCCCACTCGGCTATCACCTCATTTTGTCCGGTCATGGTCAAGTGGATTAAGGCGTCTTGTACATACCAGTTGCGTGGCATCTGGGAGTATGGGTTCGAGTCACTTCTGGGGTGTGAGTTTTCAGTTGCATATTGTCCTGGGGACCATTCAGGCTTGTTCGCATTTGTGTTCCTCACGTGTGCCCCAAAGAATGAGGTGATTTGGTAAAATGCTATGCCCAAGATTACTATCCGAGTGCCGGCGGTGGGGTGGTTCAAATAGCCTCGGCTATCACCTCATTTTGTCCGGTCGTGATGGTCAAGTGGATTAAGGCGTCTTGTACATACCAGTTGCGTGGCATCTGGGAGTATGGGTTCGAGTCACTTCTGGGGTGTGAGTTTTCAGTTGCATATTGTCCTGGGGACCATTCAGGCTTGTTCGCATTTGTGTTCATCACGTGTGCCCCAAAGAATGAGGTGATTTGGTAAAATGCTATGCCCAAGATTACTATCCGAGTGCCGGCGGTGGGGTGGTTCAAATAGCCTCGGCTATCACCTCATTTTGTCCGGTCGTGATGGTCAAGTGGATTAAGGCGTCTTGTACATACCAGTTGCGTGGCATCTGGGAGTATGGGTTCGAGTCACTTCTGGGGTGTGAGTTTTCAGTTGCATATTGTCCTGGGGACCATTCAGGCTTGTTCGCATTTGTGTTCCTCACGTGTGCCCCAAAGAATGAGGTGATTTGGTAAAATGCTATGCCCAAGATTACTATCCGAGTGCCGGCGGTGGGGTGGTTCAAATAGCCTCGGCTATCACCTCATTTTGTCCGGTCGTGATGGTCAAGTGGATTAAGGCGTCTTGTACATACCAGTTGCGTGGCATCTGGGAGTATGGGTTCGAGTCACTTCTGGGGTGTGAGTTTTCAGTTGCATATTGTCCTGGGGACCATTCAGGCTTGTTCGCATTTGTGTTCCTCACGTGTGCCCCAAAGAATGAGGTGATTTGGTAAAATGCTATGCCCAAGATTACTATCCGAGTGCCGGCGGTGGGGTGGTTCAAATAGCCTCGGCTATCACCTCATTTTGTCCGGTCGTGATCGTCAAGTGGATTAAGGCGTCTTGTACATACCAGTTGCGTGGCATCTGGGAGTATGGGTTCGAGTCACTTCTGGGGTGTGAGTTTTCAGTTGCATATTGTCCTGGGGACCATTCAGGCTTGTTCGCATTTGTGTTCCTCACGTGTGCCCCAAAGAATGAGGTTATTTGGTAAAATGCTATGCCCAAGATTACTATCCGAGTGCCGGCGGTGGGGTGGTTCAAATAGCCTCGGCTATCGCCTCATTTTGTCCGGTCGTGATGGTCAAGTGGATTAAGGCGTCTTGTACATACCAGTTGCGTGGCATCTGGGAGTATGGTTCGAGTCACTTCTGGGGTGTGAGTTTTCAGTTGCATATTGTCCTGGGGACCATTCAGGCTTGTTCGCATTTGTGTTCCTCACGTGTGCCCCAAAGAATGAGGTGATTTGGTAAAATGCTATGCCCAAGATTACTATCCGAGTGCCGGCGGTGGGGTGGTTCAAATAGCCTCGGCTATCACCTCATTTTGTCCTGTCGTGATGGTCAAGTGGATTAAGGCGTCTTGTACATACCAGTTGCGTGGCATCTGGGAGTATGGGTTCGAGTCACTTCTGGGGTGTGAGTTTTCAGTTGCATATTGTCCTGGGGACCATTCAGGCTTGTTCGCATTTGTGTTCCTCACGTGTGCCCCAAAGAATGAGGTGATTTGGTAAAATGCTATGCCCAAGATTACTATCCGAGTGCCGGCGGTGGGGTGGTTCAAATAGCCTCGGCTATCACCTCATTTTGTCCGGTCGTGATGGTCAAGTGGATTAAGGCGTCTTGTACATACCAGTTGCGTGGCTTCTGGGAGTATGGGTTCGAGTCACTTCTGGGGTGTGAGTTTTCAGTTGCATATTGTCCTGGGGACCATTCAGGCTTGTTCGCATTTGTGTTCCTCACGTGTGCCCCAAAGAATGAGGTGATTTGGTAAAATGCTATGCCCAAGATTACTATCCGAGTGCCGGCGGTGGGGTGGTTCAAATAGCCTCGGCTATCACCTCATTTTGTCCGGTCGTGATGGTCAAGTGGATTAAGGCGTCTTGTACATACCAGTTGCGTGGCATCTGGGAGTATGGGTTCGAGTCACTTCTGGGGTGTGAGTTTTCAGTTGCATATTGTCCTGGGGACCATTCAGGCTTGTTCGCATTTGTGTTCCTCACGTGTGCCCCAAAGAATGAGGTGATTTGGTAAAATGCTATGCCCAAGATTACTATCCGAGTGCCGGCGGTGGGGTGGTTCAAATAGCCTCGGCTATCACCTCATTTTGTCCGGTCGTGATGGTCAAGTGGATTAAGGCGTCTTGTACATACCAGTTGCGTGGCATCTGGGAGTATGGGTTCGAGTCACTTCTGGGGTGTGAGTTTTCAGTTGCATATTGTCCTGGGGACCATTCAGGCTTGTTCGCATATATATATATATATATATATATATATATATATATATATATATATATATATATATATATATATATATATATATATATATATATATATATATATATATATATATATATATATATATATATATATATATTAAATATGACCGAAAATGTAAGATTAATAATTCTAACACGAATTTTCTCAATCGAATTTTCTCAAAGCCATCGTGAGAACAAGGAGATAGTTGTCAGGAGAGGTGACAAGTCGCCAATATATGTCATTCTTAAAAAAGACGAATATCTGGCGAAAATGAACATCATACTCTCTGACCAAACTAAGTTCCAAAGGGTAACGAAGGACACTACAGCCGAATTAAAAGCAAAAGTAAACAAACTGATCGAAACTGTGAACGCCAAGAAATCCGGACTCCACCTGCCAAAGATCATTGGGGAATATAAACCTGGATATGCGTATGGAAATGTCAAGACGCACAAGCCTGGAAACCCACTTCGGCCAATCATTAGCCAGATACCCACACCCACGTACAGACTGGCGAAGCGACTCAACGGCCTGCTGACTCCTTATGTTCCTTGCGCCTTCAGCCTGAAGTCTCCAAAGGAATTTGTTGACTTACTGCGGGGCACACGGGCCACAGGGATAAGAGCCTCGTTGGACGTAGAATCGCTGTTTACCAACGTACCTGTGGACGAGACAATCGGAATGATAGCCGACAGAGTGTATCGTGATCCAGCCTGTACTCCTCTTGACATACCAGAAAATATTCTGAGGAAACTACTCCAAGCTTGTACTAAAGAGGCACCCTTCTTGAGCCCGGATGGGCACATGTATAAGCAAGTAGATGGGGTCGCCATGGGTTCTCCCCTAGGTGTCCTGTTTGCAAACTTCTACATGGGTACCATCGAGCAAAAAGTCTTAGTCGACATGAACTTGAAACCGGCCATATACTGCAGGTATGTTGACGACATTTTTACACAGGTACCTGATGTCAGACATCTGCAGGAGCTGAAGGAGGCATTTGAGCAGAGTTCCGTGCTGCGTTTCACTTACGAGATGGAAAAGGATGGGAAGCTGCCCTTTCTAGATGTAACAGTCATGGAAAAGGGCGGAGGTTTCCACACTGCAGTCTACACTAAGGAAACAAACATAGGAATGTGCCTAAATGCCAACAGCGACTGCCCTGACAGGTACAAGAGGAGTGTTGTTAACGCATATGTCGACCGTGCTCTCAGCCACAGCTCAGAATGGAAGCAAGTCGACGAAGAACTCTGTAGGGTAAGGCAGGTCCTAGTCAATAACGGCTTCTCCAATGGTTTCGTCGAAGACATCATAAGAAGGAAAGTGAAAAGCCATGCAACCTCTGAAGAGACAACTAACACAACACCTATACCCCCTATTAGACTATTTTACAGGAACTTCTTTTCCACAGCTCATAAAACGGAGGAAAGGGTCCTGAAAGATATTGTTAATAGAAACGTTATCCCTACAGACAAAAATCAGAGGATACAACTGACGATTTACTATAAAACCAGAAAAACGGCCAGCCTACTCATGAGAAACTCTCCAGACACAAAACAGAACGCTTTAAAAGAGACTAACGTCGTCTATGCCTTCAAATGCCCACTTGGGGACTGTAAGCTCCAAAAAACCCAGTATATAGGCAAGACAACAACATCTCTTTCTAGGCGTTTAACGATGCATAAGCAACAGGGCTCCATTAAGGAACATATAATCTCTTCCCACAACCAAACCATCGCCAGAGAAATCCTAGTAAACAACACAGAAATCATCGATAGATACAGCGATAGCAGGCGGCTTGACGTTTGCGAGGCACTACACATCAAGAAGTCAACACCAGCAATCAACAGCCAATTATTGCACAACTATATTCTACCCACCTCAAGACTCCGCTCCAATATAGAAGCATCACGAAATATGGACCAATAGGCTTTCTACAAACACTTCTATTCAATACCCATTGTTTGTGTTCTGTCTTGTGTTGATACTTTTAATACCCTATTAATATCCCCTCTTGTTCTGCCTTGTGTTAATGCCACATCACCCCTCCCACCTCACTCAAATGTAGATATAAAATCGGAGATACGTAAGTTCTATTCAGTTGTGTATTTGTGAACTAAAGTCTTTGAAAATGTAATAAGTTTTACGAAACGCGCCCGTGTCGCGTCAGACTAGAAATAAAAATGAATTTTAGAGAATTAATTTTTGATTTACCTCCAACAGTGAAGCGTAATGTACGAAAGATTGAGAAAATTCGTGTTAGAATTATTAACCTTACATTTTCGGTCATATTTAATAATATATGCCTACAGGAAAGACTGCTACCAAAATATACTAATATATATATATATATATATATATATATATATATATATATATATATATATATATATATATATATATATATATATATATATATATATATATATATATATATATATATATATATATATATATATATATATATATATATATATATATATATCTATAACTGTTAAAAACGTATGTGGAAGCGTGCTCTTCTTGTGTCTACAGCCCGGATAATGGTGTGCCTTACTTCAGCTTGCTGCAGAACTGCTGAAATGCAAAATTTATTCATATGTGTATATATCTACTCGACATGGAAAACGATATTTCAGATGCTGATATTTCCCTATTTTCTATGTTCATAGATCCACTGGAGAAAAAGGAGTTCTAGGTCAAATCAGTAAGAACAGCAGCCTTACCTATAGAACCAAGGCTCTCCCTTTTTACTCCATCTTGTTGGCGCTCAACGTGACGCAAATTGATTTTTTCTCCTTGGACATTGAAGGATCTGAGATGAAGGTAAGACCAACTTTGTCACATTTTTTCGTATTTACTATAAAATACAAATAATTATAATTATTCTTCATAAAAATATTGTATATACAATTAAATTGCGAAAAAAATAATCCATAATTTACATATATGCACCCCATAAGAATCCTGTTTATGGACGTGGAAAGGTTAGAGGCACATAATGGGCTCACATATTTAAATTCCCACAATTCATTTAGCTGAGCAAGTTACAGTCTTGATGAGCTGGTTACAAAATTCCATGCACATCGTCACATCAACAATGGGTTGACTGTTAGAGACCGACCACAAGTACAGTTTCTAAAGTAAGCAACTGACATATGTGGAGAGCTAGTGTCTCAATTGATATGTTTGTCCTGCACACCGCCCCCCATCCAGTGGGCAGCGGTGGATAGGTTACAGTCACTTAGTTACTACCTACAGTTAGCTAACTGGGGATATTTGGCTATTGTTATGTTGCGTGTGGGTACGCTACCGTACGGCATGTTTGTGTACGTTACTGTACGGCATGTTTGTGTACGTTACTGTACTGCATGTTTGTGTACGTTACTGTACGGCATGTTTGTGTACGTTACTGTACGGCATGTTTGTGTACGTTACTGTACTGCATGTTTGTGTACGTTACTGTATGGCATGTTTGTGTACGTTACTGTACGGCATGTTTGTGTACGTTACTGTACGGCATGTTTGTGTACGTTACTGTACGGCATGTTTGTGTACGCTACTGTACGGCATGTTTGTGTACGTTACTGTACGGCATGTTTGTGCACGTTACTGTACGGCATGTTTGTGCACGTTACTGTACGGCATGTTTGTGCACGTTACTGTACGGCATGTTTGTGCACGTTACTGTACGGCATGTTTGTGCACGTTACTGTACGGCATGTTTGTGCACGTTACTGTACGGCATGTTTGTGCACGTTACTGTATGGCATGTTTGTGTACGTTACTGTACGGCATGTTTGTGTACGCTACTGTACGGCATGTTTGTGTACGTTACTGTACGGCATGTTTGTGCACGTTACTGTACGGCATGTTTGTGCACGTTACTGTACGGCATGTTTGTGCACGTTACTGTACGGCATGTTTGTGCACGTTACTGTACGGCATGTTTGTGCACGTTACTGTACGGCATGTTTGTGCACGTTACTGTACGGCATGTTTGTGCACGTTACTGTACGGCATGTTTGTGCACGTTACTGTACGGCATGTTTGTGCACGTTACTGTACGGCATGTTTGTGCACGTTACTGTACGGCATGTTTGTGTACGCTACTGTACGGCATGTTTGTGCACGTTACTGTATGGCATGTTTGTGTACGTTACTGTACGGCATGTTTGTGCACGTTACTGTACGGCATGTTTGTGCACGTTACTGTACGGCATGTTTGTGTACGTTACTGTACGGCATGTTTGTGTACGTTACTGTACGGCATGTTTGTGCACGTTACTGTACGGCATGTTTGTGCACGTTACTGTACGGCATGTTTGTGCACGTTACTGTACGGCATGTTTGTGTACGTTACTGTACGGCATGTTTGTGCACGTTACTGTACGGCATGTTTGTGCACGTTACTGTACGGCATGTTTGTGCACGTTACTGTACGGCATGTTTGTGCACGTTACTGTACGGCATGTTTGTGCACGTTACTGTACGGCATGTTTGTGCACGTTACTGTACGGCATGTTTGTGCACGTTACTGTACGGCATGTTTGTGCACGTTACTGTACGGCATGTTTGTGCACGTTACTGTACGGCATGTTTGTGTACGTTACTGTACGGCATGTTTGTGTACGTTACTGTACGGCATGTTTGTGTACGTTACTGTACGGCATGTTTGTGTACGTTACTGTACGGCATGTTTGTGCACGTTACTGTACGGCATGTTTGTGTACGTTACTGTACGGCATGTTTGTGTACGTTACTGTACGGCATGTTTGTGCACGTTACTGTACGGCATGTTTGTGCACGTTACTGTACGGCATGTTTGTGCACGTTACTGTACGGCATGTTTGTGCACGTTACTGTACGGCATGTTTGTGTACGTTACTGTACGGCATGTTTGTGCACGTTACTGTACGGCATGTTTGTGCACGTTACTGTACGGCATGTTTGTGCACGTTACTGTACGGCATGTTTGTGCACGTTACTGTACGGCATGTTTGTGCACGTTACTGTACGGCATGTTTGTGCACGTTACTGTACGGCATGTTTGTGCACGTTACTGTACGGCATGTTTGTGCACGTTACTGTACGGCATGTTTGTGCACGTTACTGTACGGCATGTTTGTGTACGTTACTGTACGGCATGTTTGTGTACGCTACTGTACGGCATGTTTGTGCACGTTACTGTACGGCATGTTTGTGTACGTTACTGTACGGCATGTTTGTGTACGCTACTGTACGGCATGTTTGTGCACGTTACTGTACGGCATGTTTGTGTACGTTACTGTACGGCATGTTTGTGCACGTTACTGTACGGCATGTTTGTGTACGCTACTGTACGGCATGTTTGTGTACGTTACTGTACGGCATGTTTGTGTACGTTACTGTACGGCATGTTTGTGTACGCTACTGTACGGCATGTTTGTGCACGTTACTGTACGGCATGTTTGTGTACGTTACTGTACGGCATGTTTGTGCACGTTACTGTACGGCATGTTTGTGTACGCTACTGTACGGCATGTTTGTGTACGTTACTGTACGGCATGTTTGTGTACGTTACTGTACGGCATGTTTGTGTACGTTACTGTACGGCATGTTTGTGTACGTTACTGTACGGCATGTTTGTGTACGCTACTGTACGGCATGTTTGTGTACGTTACTGTACGGCATGTTTGTGTACGCTACTGTACGGCATGTTTGTGCACGCTACTGTACGGCATGTTTGTGCACGTTACTGTACGGCATGTTTGTGTACGCTACTGTACGGCATGTTTGTGTACGTTACTGTACGGCATGTTTGTGTACGTTACTGTACGGCATGTTTGTGTACGTTACTGTACGGCATGTTTGTGTACGCTACTGTACGGCATGTTTGTGTACGTTACTGTACGGCATGTTTGTGCACGTTACTGTACGGCATGTTTGTGCACGTTACTGTACGGCATGTTTGTGCACGCTACTGTACGGCATGTTTGTGTACGTTACTGTACGGCATGTTTGTGTACGCTACTGTACGGCATGTTTGTGTACGTTACTGTACGGCATGTTTGTGTACGTTACTGTACGGCATGTTTGTGTACGTTACTGTACGGCATGTTTGTGTACGCTACTGTACGGCATGTTTGTGTACGTTACTGTACGGCATGTTTGTGCACGTTACTGTACGGCATGTTTGTGCACGTTACTGTACGGCATGTTTGTGCACGCTACTGTACGGCATGTTTGTGCACGCTACTGTACGGCATGTTTGTGTACGCTACTGTACGGCATGTTTGTGTACGTTACTGTACGGCATGTTTGTGCACGTTACTGTACGGCATGTTTGTGCACGTTACTGTACGGCATGTTTGTGCACGCTACTGTACGGCATGTTTGTGTACGTTACTGTACGGCATGTTTGTGCACGCTACTGTACGGCATGTTTGTGCACGTTACTGTACGGCATGTTTGTGCACGTTACTGTACGGCATGTTTGTGCACGTTACTGTACGGCATGTTTGTGCACGCTACTGTACGGCATGTTTGTGCACGTTACTGTACGGCATGTTTGTGCACGCTACTGTACGGCATGTTTGTGTACGTTACTGTACGGCATGTTTGTGCACGCTACTGTACGGCATGTTTGTGCACGTTACTGTACGGCATGTTTGTGCACGTTACTGTACGGCATGTTTGTGCACGCTACTGTACGGCATGTTTGTGTACGTTACTGTACGGCATGTTTGTGCACGCTACTGTACGGCATGTTTGTGCACGTTACTGTACGGCATGTTTGTGCACGCTACTGTACGGCATGTTTGTGTACGTTACTGTACGGCATGTTTGTGCACGCTACTGTACGGCATGTTTGTGCACGTTACTGTACGGCATGTTTGTGCACGCTACTGTACGGCATGTTTGTGTACGTTACTGTACGGCATGTTTGTGCACGCTACTGTACGGCATGTTTGTGCACGTTACTGTACGGCATGTTTGTGCACGTTACTGTACGGCATGTTTGTGCACGCTACTGTACGGCATGTTTGTGTACGTTACTGTACGGCATGTTTGTGCACGCTACTGTACGGCATGTTTGTGCACGTTACTGTACGGCATGTTTGTGCACGCTACTGTACGGCATGTTTGTGTACGTTACTGTACGGCATGTTTGTGCACGCTACTGTACGGCATGTTTGTGCACGTTACTGTACGGCATGTTTGTGCACGCTACTGTACGGCATGTTTGTGTACGTTACTGTACGGCATGTTTGTGTACGCTACTGTACGGCATGTTTGTGTACGTTACTGTACGGCATGTTTGTGCACGTTACTGTACGGCATGTTTGTGTACGTTACTGTACGGCATGTTTGTGTACGTTACTGTACGGCATGTTTGTGTACGTTACTGTACGGCATGTTTGTGTACGTTACTGTACGGCATGTTTGTGTACGTTACTGTACGGCATGTTTGTGTACGCTACTGTACGGCATGTTTGTGTACGTTACTGTACGGCATGTTTGTGCACGTTACTGTACGGCATGTTTGTGCACGTTACTGTACGGCATGTTTGTGTACGTTACTGTACGGCATGTTTGTGTACGTTACTGTACGGCATGTTTGTGTACGTTACTGTACGGCATGTTTGTGTACGCTACTGTACGGCATGTTTGTGTACGCTACTGTACGGCATGTTTGTGTACGTTACTGTACGGCATGTTTGTGCACGTTACTGTACGGCATGTTTGTGTACGCTACTGTACGGCATGTTTGTGTACGTTACTGTACGGCATGTTTGTGCACGTTACTGTACGGCATGTTTGTGCACGTTACTGTACGGCATGTTTGTGCACGTTACTGTACGGCATGTTTGTGCACGTTACTGTACGGCATGTTTGTGCACGTTACTGTACGGCATGTTTGTGTACGCTACTGTACGGCATGTTTGTGCACGTTACTGTACGGCATGTTTGTGTACGTTACTGTACGGCATGTTTGTGTACGTTACTGTACGGCATGTTTGTGTACGTTACTGTACGGCATGATTGTGTACGCTACTGTACGGCATGTTTGTGTACGTTACTGTACGGCATGTTTGTGTACGTTACTGTACGGCATGTTTGTGCACGTTACTGTACGGCATGTTTGTGCACGTTACTGTACGGCATGTTTGTGTACGCTACTGTACGGCATGTTTGTGTACGTTACTGTACGGCATGTTTGTGTACGCTACTGTACGGCATGTTTGTGTACGCTACTGTACGGCATGTTTGTGTACGCTACTGTACGGCATGTTTGTGTACGCTACTGTACGGCATGTTTGTGTACGCTACTGTACGGCATGTTTGTGTACGCTACTGTACGGCATGTTTGTGTACGCTACTGTACGGCATGTTTGTGTACGCTACTGTACGGCATGTTTGTGTACGTTACTGTACGGCATGTTTGTGCACGTTACTGTACGGCATGTTTGTGTACGTTACTGTACGGCATGTTTGTGCACGCTACTGTACGGCATGTTTGTGTACGCTACTGTACGGCATGTTTGTGTACGCTACTGTACGGCATGTTTGTGTACGCTACTGTACGGCATGTTTGTGTACGCTACTGTACGGCATGTTTGTGTACGCTACTGTACGGCATGTTTGTGTACGTTACTGTACGGCATGTTGGTGCTGGATAGAGTCCTGTTAGTAGTCTTAGCAACTAAGTGTGAGGGATATTGTTTTATAATAGTAATACAATAATGCAAAATAATTCACATCTTGAGGTTATCCCGAGATGATTTCGGGGCTAAGCGTCCCCGCGGCCCGGTTCTCGACCAGGCCTATTTTTTGTTACACACCCCCAGGAAGCAGCCCGTAGCAGCTGTTTAGCTCCCAGGTACCTATTTACTGCTAGGTAACAGGGCCATCAGGGTGAAATCAACTCTGCCCATTTGTTTCCACCTCCACCGGGGATCGAACTCGGAACCTCAGGACTGCGAATCCGAAGCGCTGTCCACCTAGCTGTCAGGCCCCCTACATGGAAAAAGATAATTTATGAGCAGCAAATATATATCACTAAGTTTATATGAATTATACATGTTAATAACCTGGAAATAAATAATCAAAGCACACACACACACAGCACATCAAGGATCCAACAAGAATGAGAGGAGAGGATGAACCAGCCTTGCTTGATCTGATATTTACCCTAAATGAGTCGGATATAAGAGAAGTCAAGTTGGAAGCCCACTTGGGAATGAGTGATCACAGTGTATTGAACTTTGAGTACCTGGTAGAGCTAGGAATTATCTCCCCCAAAAAAGAACTAGGAAACAAAAGGCTGGCATACCGAAAGGGAAATTATGAGGAGATGAGAAGCTTCCTAAGTGAAATACCTTGGGACACAGTCCTCAGAGCTAAGTCTGTACAAGATATGATGGACCATGTTACCCAAAAGTGTCAGGAGGCAGTAAGCAGATACATCCCGGCCCAAAAGGAAAAATCCGAGAAGCAAAAGAAGAATCCATGGTATAATAGGGCATGTATAGAAGCAAAGGTACTGAACAAAAGGGCGTGGAGGAACTTCCGGAATAACAGAACACCAGAAAGCAGAGAGAGATACCAGAGAACCAGGAATGAGTACGTCAGGGTGAGAAGAGAAGCAGAGAAAAGTTATGAAAATGATATAGCAAACAAAGCCAAGACCGAACCAAAGCTACTCCACAGTCATATCAGAAGGAAAACAACAGTGAAAGAACAGGTATTGAAACTTAGAACAGGCGAGGACAGGTATACAGAGAATGACAAAGAGGTGTGTGATGAACTCAACAAGAGGTTCCAAGAGGTCTTCACAACAGAACCAGTTGAGGTCACTGTGCTAGGAGAAAGGGAAGTAAACCAGGCGGCCTTGGAAGAGTTCGAAATTACGAGAGAGGAGGTCAAGAGACACCTGCTGGACCTGGATGTTAGAAAGGCTGTTGGTCCAGACGGGATCTCGCAATGGGTACTGAAAGAGTGTGCAGAGGCACTTTGCTTGCCACTCTCCATAGTGTATAGTAAGTCACTGGAGACGGGAGATCTACCAGAAATATGGAAGACGGCGAATGTGGTCCCAATATACAAAAAGGGCGACAGGCAAGAGGCACTGAACTACAGGCCAGTGTCCTTAACTTGTATACCATGCAAGGTGATGGAGAAGATCGTGAGAAAAAAAACCTGGTAGCACATCTGGAGAGAAGGGACTTCGTGACAAATCGACAACATGGGTTCAGGGAGGGTAAATCTTGCCTGACAGGCTTAATAGAATTCTATGACCAGGTAACACAGATTAAGCAAGATAGAGAGGGCTGGGCGGACTGCATTTTCTTGGATTGTCGGAAAGCCTTTGACACAGTACCGCATAAGAGGCTGGTACATAAGCTGGAGAGACAAGCAGGTGTAGCTGGTAAGGTGCTCCAGTGGATAAGGGGGTACCTAAGCAATAGGAAGCAGAGAGTTACGGTGAGGGGTGAGACCTCCGATTGGCGTGAAGTCACCAGTGGAGTCCCACAGGGCTCTGTACTCGGTCCTATCTTGTTTCTGATATATGTAAATGATCTCCCGGAGGGTATCGATTCATTTCTCTCAATGTTTGCGGAAGATGCTAAAATTATGAGAAGGATTAAGACAGAAGAGGACTGTTTGAGGCTTCAAGAAGACCTAGACAAACTGCAGGAATGGTCGAACAAGTGGTTGTTAGAGTTTAACCCAACCAAATGTAATATAGTGAAGATAGGTGCAGGGAGCAGGAGGCCAAATACAAGGTATTATCTGGGAGAGGAAATTCTTCAGGAGTCAGAGAAAGAAAAAGACTTGGGAGTTGATATCACGCCAGACCTGTCTCCTGCAGCACATATCAAGAGGATAACATCAGCGGCATATGCCAGGCTGGCCAATATACGAACGGCATTCAGAAATTTGTGTAAAGAATCATTCAGAACTTTGTATACCACATATGTCAGGCCAATCCTGGAGTATGCAGCCCCAGCATGGAGTCCATATCTAGTCAAGGATAAGACTAAACTGGAAAAGGTTCAAAGATTTGCTACCAGACTAGTACCCGAGCTGAGAGGTATGAGCTACGAGGAGAGACTACGGGAATTAAACCTCACTTCGCTGGAAGACAGAAGAGTTAGGGGGGACATGATCACCACATTCAAGATTCTCAAGGGAATTGATAGGGTAGATAAAGACAGGCTATTTAACACAAGGGGCACACGCACAAGGGGACACAGGTGGAAACTGAGTGCCCAAATGAGCCACAGAGATATTAGAAAGAACTTTTTTAGTGTCAGAGTGGTTGACAAATGGAATGCATTAGGAAGTGATGTGGTGGAGGCTGACTCCATACACAGTTTCAAATGTAGATATGATAGAGCCCAATAGGCTCAGGAATCTGTACACCTGTTGATTGACGGTTGAGAAGCAGGACCAAAGAGCCAGAGCTCAACCCCCGCAAGCACAATTAGGTGAGTACAACTAGGTGAGTACAGACACACACACACACACACTGATAATACAAAAATTATGAGGAGGATTAAGATGGAGGAAGACAGTATGAGACTACAAGATGACCTAGACAGACTGCATGAATGGTCCAACAAATGGCTACTAAAGTTCAACCCGAGTAAATTTAAGGAAATGAAACTATGCAGTGGAAACAGAAGGCCAGACACAGGATACAGAATGGGAGATGAAGTCCTTCATGAAACGGACAGAGAGAAAGATCTAGGAGTTGATATCACACCAACCCTGTCTCCTGAAGCCCACATCAAAACAATAATATCTGCGGAGTATGCGAGGCTGCCTAACATAAGAACTGCCTTCAGGAACCTGTGTAAGGAATCATTCAGAACCTTGTATACCACATATGTAAGACCAATCCTGGAGTATGCAGCCCCAGCATGGAGCCCGTACCTTGTCAAGCACAAGGTGAAGCTTGAAAAGGTTCAGAGATATGCCACTAGACTAGTCCCAGAATTAAGAGACATGAGTTACGAAGAAAGGCTGCGAGAAATGCACCTCACGACACTAGAAGACAGAAGAGTACGAGGAGACATGATCACTACCTACAAAATTCTCAGGAATTGACAGGGTAGATAAAGATAAACTGTTTAACACGGGTGGTACGCGAACAAGGGAACACAGGTAAAAACTGAGTACCCAAATAACCCACAGGGACGTTAGAAAGAACTTTTTCAGTGTCAGAGTAGTTAACAGATGGAATGCATTAGGCAGTGATGTGGTGGAGGCTGACTCCATACACAGTTTCAAATGTAGATATGATAGAGCCCAGGAGGCTCAGGAATCTGTACATCAGTTAATTTACAGTTGAGAGGCCGGACCATAGAGCCAGAGCTCAACCCCCGAGTGTCCAGCACAAAGGGAACCTCAGTTGTGTAGACCTGACAACAGCTGAAAAGAAGGTCGTACTAGACCTACTATGCAAGGCCCAATTTGCCTAATAAGCAAAGTTTTCCAAAATTTATCAATTTTTCTAATTTTTTTCTTATGAAATGATAAATCTGTCCATTTCATTATGTATAAGTTAATTTGTTTAAATATGAGTTACAACTAACGAAGAAGATCGAACCTAACCAACCCTACCTAACCTAACCAATGCTAACCTAACCTTAACTAACACAACTAAGTCAATAAATTATGGACTTAATATAATATAATAATAATAATAATTCAAATAAACTAATTGGTAACAGTTTAATGATAATAAAAAAATCACTCGGCCTATTAGGCAAATCGGGCCTTGCACAGTAGGCCGAGAAGTGCGTTCTGGCTACTAGGTACAATATATATATATATATATATATATATATATATATATATATATATATATATATATATATATATATATATATATATATATATATATATATATATATGTGACGGGAAAGTGTTGGAGTGTAGATGTTAAGCAGTCCTCCAATGGCTGGTGTCAATGCCTAGTCACACTTACAAAAAAAAAAAAGATAGACTGCTTGCCTGTTTGTTTGTGGCAAAGTAAGGGAAGACACGCAAAACACAAAGTATGAACAATGAAACTTTAATATAGAAAACAAATTATAAATAAAGACAATCCCTTGGCAATGTATAGTGCAAACGAACAAGTCAAAAACAATATAACAAATGAATAATAGGGATAAAGTTACTCTACAATTATATAAAGTTAAAGGTGAAAAATAATCAGGTGCTGAGAATATGGCACTAGCTACGAGACTTCCAGCTGATACAGCATATATCAGTTAGTTGTTCACGGCTTGAGAGCACAAGGATATTCTGATTTCAATGGCTGGATCAAGCCCAGACATCGACTCAGGTAGAGGGCGCTGAAGTGCAGTGTGCAGGTGTGCAGTTGGCGAGTCACCAATCAGGAGCAGGCAGGCTGGGAAGGGTAGTTGGCTGGTTGATGACGAGCCAGCATGGAGGGAGTGGAGCAGGGGGAGTCTTGGGTACATTTTGCCTCCTGGTCAAAACGTTTTGTGCTACTGGGAGACGTATCTTGAAAGTAGCATCTTAATCTTGTATATTATACGTAATTTCATGTAGAGAAGAGCAGGCTCAATCTCTCTTGAAAGAGATTATCGTCACAACTCTCCCCCGAAGCCTGCACTTACGGGTGAAGTTATGTCTTCAGGTGGGAGGTGGAGCTGTCTCTACCTCATAAACTCTGGAGAGGGCGTCTGCTATGATGTTGTCAGAACCTTTGATGTAGAAGATCTCCAGGTTGAAATTCTGCAGATATAAAGCCCATCGTAGAAGCCGTTGATTGTTGAATTGGGCTTGCTGCAGGAAGCGTAGGGGATTGTGGTCCGAGTAGAAGGTGGTAGACCGAGCACCTTGCAGGTATGATTCAAAGTGCTGCAAGTTTAGGACGATGGAGAGTAGCTCCTTTTCGATCGTGCTGTAATTCTTCTGGTGTGTTTTTAACTTGTAGCTGTAGTAGCTAACAGGTAAAACATCCTCGCCTCGTTGTTGCATCAGGACACCCCCGATGCCGGTACCACTGGCGTCGACATGGAGGATGAAAGGCTTCGTGATATAAACATATCACATATAAAGATATGTGATAATAAACAGGGAACTTACAAACATTCCATGGGGAACTGTTCTAAATAATACAAGTCCTACAGAAGGAATAGAAAAACTTACTTCAGAAGCGTATCAAGTCTGTCTGAAACATGTTCCTTTGAGGAAAGCCAGAAAGAGATCTAACGTAGAAAGAGAACGCAGACGACACTATAAACGCAGGAAAAAAATAACGGAACTGCTTATGCAGACACGAATTTCCCGTCAAAGAAGGAATAATTTAAATAGGGAGATTGAGGAAATCGAGCGGAAATTGAAACACTCATATGAAACTGAAGAAAGGCAGTTAGAACAGAAAGCAATTCAGGAAATAAAGAAAAATCCAAAATATTTCTTCTCATATGCGAAATCAAAAGCAAAAACCACTGCTAGTATTGGACCTATTCGTACAAGTGAAGGTTCATACACGGAGGATGACAAAGAAATTAGTGAAATCCTAAAAAAGCAGTATGAGGACATGTTTAGCACTCCAATAAACAACATGAAGGTGGAAGATCCAGACATTTTCTTTATGCGGGATATTCAAACCCCGGTAAATATAACTGATATAAACACGAGCGCACTAAATTTTGAAAAAGAAATTGAAAACATGCCCATGCACTCGGCCCCAGGTCCAGACTCATGGAATTCAATATTTATAAAGAAATGCAAAGTGCCGGTAGCACAGGCACTCAGTATAGTGTGGAGGAAGAGCTTGGACACAGGGGAGATACCAGATGCACTTAAAGTAGCAGACATAGCCCCTCTACACAAGGGAGGGAGCAAAGCATTGGCAAAAAATTATAGACCAGTTGCACTAACATCGCACATCATAAAAGTATTTGAGAGAGTGATTAGGAGTCAGGTCACCAATTTCATGGAGACCAATGACCTTCATAACCCAGGCCAACATGGATTTCGAGCGGGAAGATCGTGCCTCTCACAGCTACTTGAGCACTACGACAAAGTCACTGAGGCATTAGAAGAGAAACAGAATGCTGATGTGATATACACGGACTTCGCAAAGGCCTTCGATAAATGTGACCATGGCGTGATAGCACACAAAATGAAGTCAATGGGAATAACCGGTAAAGTAGGACGCTGGATACTCAGTTTTCTGTCAAACAGGACTCAGCGAGTAACGGTCAACCATATAAAATCTAGTCCAAGTGCAGTGAAAAGCTCTGTACCTCAGGGTACAGTCCTTGCACCACTGCTTTTCCTTATTCTCATATCAGATATAGACAAAAATACAAGTCACAGCTTCGTATCATCCTTTGCAGATGACACAAAAATCAGTATGAAAATTACCTCGGCTGAGGACATTGAAAAACTTCAAGCTGATATTAATAAAGTTTTCGACTGGGCATCAGAAAATAACATGATGTTTAACAGTGATAAATTCCAGGTACTCAGGTACGGTAAAAATGAGGACCTTAAACATAATACAGAGTACAAAACACAATCAAATGTACCCATAGTAGGAAAACAGCATGTAAAGGATTTGGGAATAATAATGTCGGACGACCTAACGTTTAAGGAGCATAACCAAGCAAATATTGCGACAGCCAGAAAAATGATAGGATGGATTACGAGAACTTTCAAATCCAGGGATCCCATCACAATGGTTGTACTCTTCAAGGCACTTGTGTTGTCCCGTCTTGAGTACTGCTCAGTACTCACTTCCCCCTTCAAAGCAGGAGAGATTGCTGAAATAGAGGGAATACAGAGAACATATACGGCACGCATAGACGCAATAAAGCACCTAAATTATTGGGATCGTCTCAAAGCCCTCCAAATGTACTCACTAGAAAGAAGACGAGAGAGATATCAAATAATATACACCTGGAAGATACTGGAGGGCCAAGTACCAAATCTACACAGTAAAATAATAACGTACTGGAGTGAACGACATGGAAGAAAATGTAGAATAGAACCAATGAAGAGCAGGGGTGCCATAGGCACAATCAGAGAACACTGTATAAACATCAGAGGTCCGCGGTTGTTCAACGTCCTCCCAGCAAGCATAAGAAATATTGCCGGAACAACCGTGGACATTTTCAAGAGGAAACTAGATTTATTCCTCCAAGGAGTGCCGGACCAACCGGGCTGTGGTGGGTATGTGGGCCTGCGGGCCGCTCCAAGCAACAGCCTGGTGGACCAAACTCTCACAAGTCGAGCCTGGCCTCGGGCCGGGCTTGGGGAGTAGAAGAACTCCCAGAACCCCATCAACCAGGTATCAACCAGGTATATCTGGCGAGGCGAGAATAGGATTAGAACAGAGCAGGAATTTAAGTTGTTCAAAAGCAATGGTCTGCTGAATGGTTCAATTATACCGTTGCTTGGGGCTGGTTAAAGTGATCAATGGTGTCGCCACCGTACTAAAATTCTTCACAAACCTACGGTAGTAGGAGGCAAGACCAAGGAAGCGCTGGAGCTGCTTCCTGGTGGTAGGCTGTGGGTAATGCTGGATGGCTTGGGTATGTATGTTTAACGGAGCTATGCTGCCACTCCCTATCTCATGGCCAAGATAACGCACTTTACCTTTGGCAAAGGTGGACTTGCCTAAGTTGATGGTGAGGCCGGCTGACAGGAGCTTGGCAAACAATCGTTGCAGCTGGAGCAGATGTTCGCTCCAGGTGTTGGTTGCCACAACAATGTCATCCAAGTAGGCGTAGGTGTTATCTAAGCCATGGATGACGCGGTTGCCAGCTCGCTGGAAGGTGGCCGGGGCATTACATAGTCCAAATGGGAGGCGTTCGTATCTGTAAAGGCCAAAGGGAGTGGTTAAGGCAGATATTTCCTTAGCTCGCTCTGTCAAACATACTTGGTAGTATCCCTTGAGTAAGTCTAACTTTGATAGATACCGAGCATTACCAATGGCGTCAAGGATGTCATCTATTCTAGGTAATGGATAAGCATCCTTGATAGTCACAAGATTCAATTTATGGTAATCAGTACACAACCTCACTTTACCTTGCGGTTTCGGCACCAAGATGCAGGGTGAGGCCCAAGGGGACTCACAAGGGGTGGCCAGCCCATGATCCAGGAGGTACTGTACTTCAGCACGCATAACTTCCTTTTTGCTCGGGCTGATTCTGTAGAAAGGTTGACGAATCGGCCGGATGTCAGGGAGTAGCTGGATGTCGTGCTGAACCACATTACACTCCTGTGGATCATCGCTGAACAACTTCTGATGTTCCTTGAAGATTCTGATAAGAGGAACACTATTACTGTCCTGCAAATAGGTATGAAGATCATTAAGGATTTCCGAGTTAGAAGGCACTGACTCAGTGTTAGTGCTTTCGGGAGGAGAAGCAGGGAAGGTCTCACTGTGGAGGTATGGACCTTTAAAGGTGGATAATGATACCAACGCAGTAGGGGGAGTACCTTGATACTGCTTCAGGAGGTTGACGTGGCACAAGTGGGTCTTCCGCCGCCTATCTGGAGTCTCAAGAACGTAGTTGTGGTTGTTTCTGCACTCCTTGATGCGGTAAGGTCCTGAAAACTTGTTTTGCAATGGAGAACCTGGGATAGGAAAATATGCCAACACGAAGTCTCCTGGTTTAAATATCCTTAGTTTGCTGCGTTGGTCAAAATTAGTCTTCATCCTCTCCTGGGCTTTCAATAGATTGTCATTAGCAAATTTACGTACTCTCTCTAGAATGTGTTTTGAGTTTTGAAGAAACTGGGGCACATTCTGAGGGTCACTGAAGGTGGCATTACGTAGAGAGTATTTGAAAGCTTTGAGAGGAGCTCTACGGCACTTACGTCCGTAGAGCATCTCATAAGGAGATACTCTTAGAGACTCATTGGGGAGACTTCTGAAAATGCACATAATGAGGTCAAGTTGTTTATCCCAGTCCTTCAAGGTTTCATTCCAAATTTCTTTAGGAGTGCTTTAATAGTCTGATGACTACGTTCAAGAGAACCCTGTGAAGCAGGATGATAGGGGGCTGGACAGTACCTGTGTGATGTTGAACTCTTCCAGTGTCTTCTTGAAGAGATCACTGGTGAAGTTGGTGCCACAGTCACTTTGAACCTCTCTTGGAAATCCATACTGGGTGAAGATCTTCATTAGTTGTTTCACCACGGTAGCAGCCGTAATGTTCTTTACTGGAACTGCTATGGGGAATCTGGTGGTAGGACACAAGATAGTTAGTATATAGGCGTTGCCAGAACTGGTCCGGGGTAAAGGACCAACACAGTCTCTGATGAGTCTGTGGAAAGGTTCCGCAGGCACATGGATAGGAGTCAATAGGGCCTGGGGAATAGAGATGTTAGGTTTACCTGCCATCTGACATGTATGACACTGTTGCACGTAACTTTTGACGTCTTTAACCATACCTGGCCAGTAGTAGTCTTGTCTGATTCCGTGGTAGGTTTTGTTAAAACCATAGTGAGAAAGAGCTCCGTGGGCTAGGTGTAGAATATTGGGCCGTAGGCTGGTGGGAACTACTAGTTGTTCGACATTTGCCCAATTGTCGTCCTCCTTCAGCTTACTGGGTCTGTACCTGCGATAGAGCAACTGATTCTCTAGGAAGAACCCAGGGATACTGTCAGGTTGAGTCTCAGCCTGGAAGAATAATGGTGTTAATGATTGATCTTCTCTCTTTAACTTACGGAACTCCAAACTGGTAAGATTTGGGGGTAGATTCTGAGGGTCTTGAGGGACAGTGGTAGCAGTAGAGTCAGCTGGTTGCGGGCGTGCAGCTTTTGCACGGGTGGTCACCAAAACCGGAGGAGAAACTTCATCACTCTCTTGGACCTCTGCTGAAACATACTTAAAGATGGGATTGTCCACTACAGAGTTACACACCTGAGGTTTGTCCATGATGATCAGGTTGGACGGTTGCAAATCTTCTGCCAAGTCGTTGCCCAGGAGAAGTTGCACTCCAGACATGGGAAAAGGCTTCTCCCTGATGGCGACTTGGACTTCACCGGTCACGAAAGGACAAACCAGGTGGACTCTGGCGAGTGGATACGGAGTGGTAGCAGTGATGTCAGTGATAAGGACGGTTTCCCCGGTGTAGGTGATGTTAGGCACAGCTGATTTCAATATTATGGACTGAAGAGCCGCTGTGTCCCTCAAGATCTTCAATTTGAAACGTCCCTCCGAATCTGTACCGTTGGTAGAGACAGTTCCAGGATACAGGTGTTTGCTGAAGAGAGAAAGATCATTAACAGGAACACCAACATTCATCACAGGCTTACCGGACTTAGGAGGAGTCTGTTGGGGTTTAATTGTTTCATTGCCTTTGCATTGAGCTTTCCCACATCTATCTATGGTATGTCCATAGAGTTTGCAATACTTACAATACAATTGAGAGCTCGCTTGATCTGTACTCACTTTATCATAACTATACCAAGACTTCTTACTGGAAGGTGGTTCTGGTGTCAGCCGGTGGATGAGGCTGTAGGTGTCAGCTGATTTCACACATTTGATGTAGTCGGTTTCTTCTTTATCTGCTAAATATAAACGGACGGAAGGGGTAACACGTCTCAAGAATTCCTCAACTAACATGAGGTTGACGAGTTCTGAAAATGTAGAGACAGTTTTGGACGAGGTGAAAACAAATTTTCAACACAAGATACAACACGAAATATTGGGTAAAGTTAAAGGGGAAGAATGGAAGTGAATGCAAAGGGTCTATTGGCCCATGTTTCTTGATGCTTTTATATTGGTGCGGAGTCTTGAAGTGGGTAGAATATAGTTGTGTATTAATTGGCTGTTGATTGCTGGTGTCGACTTCTTAATGTGTAGTGCCTCGCAGATATCAAGCCGCCTGCTATCGCTGTATCTATCGATGACTTCCGTGTTTTTTGTTAAGACTTCTCTGGTGATGGTCTGGTTGTGGGAAGAGATTATATGTTCCTTAATGGAGCCCTGTTGCTTATGCATCGTTAATCGCCTGGAAAGAGATGTTGTTGTCTTGCCTATATACTGAGTTCTTTGAGGCTTACAGTCCCCAAGTGGGCATTTGAAGGCATAGACGACATTGGTCTCTTTCAAAGCTTTCTGCTTTGTGTCTGGAGAGTTTTTCATGAGTAGGCTGCCAGTTTTGTCACCGGCATGACACACTCACAAGCATACACACTCTCACTGCTCCAGCTGTTGATTGAAGAACACACATTGGAGATGATGGAGTGAGGTGCAGGTATGGGGAGGGGTTGGACACCGTTCCCTAGGTAGGGAAGTGAGGGGGTGGCTGCTTGGTGAGGCGCGAGGTGCGGCGAGGCGTGAGCCCTACCCTGGAGGCAGCGCGGCCGGTGGCGGTGACCACGCGCAGGACTCTTAAGGTCGAGAATTGCTTAACTCCCCCACCAATAAATTGGGAGAATGCGCCCTCGCTGTAAACACCGGTTTATGCACCAGCGTGATATTTGTTGAAGGCTGAATAAATGCACGCTGGAATTTATTCATAAATTCGCGTGAAAAACACATGTGTTTGAGTGAAGATCGTGTATAAATCTTCATTACTGTGGGAAGCATGGGCTCAGATTATTTCCCGTCCAAGAAATTGTTCCCGGTGTCCCTCGTGGCGCCCCATATAAATATATATATATATATATATATATATATATATATATATATATATATATATATATATATATATATATATATATAGTTTATATATATATAGGGTGTGAGTTTTCAGTTGCATATTGTCCTGGGGACCATTCAGGCTTGTTCGCATTTGTGTTCCTCACGTGTGCCCCAAAGAATGAGGTGATTTGGTAAAATGCTATGCCCAAGATTACTATCCGAGTGCCGGCGGTGGGGTGGTTCAAATAGCCTCGGCTATCACCTCATTATGTCCGGTCGTGATGGTCAAGTGGATTAAGGCATCTTGTACATACCAGTTGCGTGGCATCTGGGGGTATGGGTTCGAGTCACTTCTGGGGTGTGAGTTTTCAGTTGCATATTGTCCTGGGGACCATTCAGGCTTGTTCGCATATATATATATATATATATATGTCGTACCTAATAGCCAGAACGCACTTCTCAGCCTACTATGCAAGGCCCGATTTGCCTAATAAGCCAAGTTTTCATGAATTAATTGTTTTTCGTCTACCTAACCTACCTAACCTAACTTTTTCGGCTACCTAACCTAACCTATAAAGATAGGTTAGGTTAGGTTAGGTTAGGTAGGGTTGGTTAGGTTCGGTCATATATCTACGTTAATTTTAACTCCAATAAAAAAAAATTGACCTCATACATAATGAAATGGGTAGCTTTATCATTTCATAAGAAAAAAATTAGAGAAAATATATTAATTCAGGGAAACTTGGCTTATTAGGCAAATCGGGCCTTGCATAGTAGGCTGAGAAGTGAGTTCTGGCTACTAGGTACGACATATATATATATATATATATATATATATATATATATATATATATATATATATATATATATATATATATATATATTATTATATATATATATAATTAGCAGTACCCGGCCACGCGTTGCTGTGGCTCAGCAACGCGTGTGCATTGCTGAGCCACAGCAACCTTTCCTGTCCCCCAGTCCTCCCCTCCATTCCCACCTCAGCCGTCTGCTTGGCCTCCCAACTGTTTCCTACTCCACCGTCCCCTCATCCTCCCCACCATGCCCCACTCCCCGGTCTATGTCCTCCCTACCATTCTCCATTCCCCCATCCCCCCTCATCCCCTCCATCCCAAACTCCCCCGTCCCATCGTCTTTCCCCACCATTACCCCCCTCCTTTGTCCCCTCATCCTCCCGACAATCTCTCACTTCCGTCCCCTCGTCATCCCCACCATTCCCCACTCCCTCGTCCAATGCCTTCCCAAATGGTCTGATGTTCCCATCAGAAAATTGGGAACATCAAGTGATCTGATGTTCCCATCACTGAAATATAAGAAAAAGTTAAAAAATGAAATGAAAATATGAAAAATATATAAATAAACTATACTCATAAAATGAACGGTCTGGTAAACAACACAGCTCAAGTCCAATGGAATTCACACAAAATAATAAAATCAAAATTAATATCAATCAAAATCTATGAAAATTCAATTTATCAATGCAATCAAAAAATTTGAAATAGAATTGTAACATATCTAGTATAGCACGTGTGTTGCTCTTACATGCAACAGATGGCACTGTTTTTCAAGAAAAGCATAGTTTTACCTGTCACAGGTGTGGCATCTATACTTATACTTACGAAACGAACAGTATAGTAAACAATTCACAGCTCAATTCCAACACAATGTCACACAAAATAATTCACTAAAAAATAAAATAAATCGAAATCTATAAAAATAAAATTTATCAATGCAATCGGAAACATTGAAATAGAATTCGTGACATATTTAGTATAGCATGCATGTTGCCCTTAAGTGCAACAGATGTTTTTTTTTTTTAAAACGCATGTTTTTTACCTGTCAAAAGGGTGGCATCTACATAGTAGGTATATAAAAAGACGCACCTATTCGAATGCAATGTTGTGTCAAAATTTCAGAGCAATTGGTGAAGAACTTTCGAAGATTACAGCGAGTTGCTCTTATGTCCAACAGATGGCGCTGTTTAAAAAAAAAAAAAAAAACATGTTTTTTCCTGTCACAGGTGAGGCATGTATATAGAAGATATATAAAAAACGCGCCAATTGGAATGCAACGTTGTGTCAAAATTTCAAAGCAATCAGTAAAGAGGTTTCAAAGATTTCACTCATATGAAAAACACAGTTTTTCAGAAAAAGCATGTTTTTTTTACCGTCACAGACGTGATATCTATATAGTATGTATATACAAACCTGCTGGAATGCGAATGGAATGTTGTGTGAAAATTTCAAAGCAATTGTTGAAGAACTTTCGGAGATCAGCGATTTTGAACAAACGAACATTTCTATATAAATATAATTATATATATATATATATATATGCGAACAAGCCTGAATGGCCCCCAGGACAATATGCAACTGAAAACTCACACCCCAGAAGTGACTCGAACCCATACTCCCAGGAGCAACGCAACTGGTATGTACAAGATGCCTTAATCCACTTGACCATCACGACCGGACAAAATGAGGTGATAGCCGAGGCTATTTGAACCACCCCACCGCCGGCACTCTGATAGTAATCTTGGGCATAGCATTTTACCAAATCACCTCATTCTTTGGGGCACACGTGAGGAACACAAATGCGAACAAGCCTGAAACTCACACTTCTGGGGTGTGAGTTTTCAGTTATATATATATATATATATATATATATATATATATATATATATATATATATATATATATATATATTTAATGTGATGAGAAATGTAGGTATTAAGGCAGTCTTCTCTATGGCTGGTGTATATGCCAATCACATTAAAAAAAAAAAAGGAGACACAAAATGTTGACTGCTTGGCGGTTGTCTCCTGTGGTAAAGTGAGAGGGAAAAACACGCAAAACAAATCTTATAAATAATGAACTTTAATTTACTTTAAACAAATATAAACAAAATTTAGATAATCTCTTGGCTATGTACAGTGCGGATCAAAATGTACACAAAGACAAAACACAATATAAAATAAAATAATGATTACATTACTCTACAATAAGCAAGACAAAAATTAGTTAAAGGTGCTGAGAATATTGGCTGGCTGGAACCTCCACTAGTATACAGGACGTATGCTTAGATAGAAGCGTCAGCTCGAGAGCACGAGAATATTCTGAGGCCAACTGCTCGTGCAAGACTATATATAGGCGATGCAGATGGCGCTGGAGTCGTGTGAAGTCGCCGATTCACCAATGGGGAGAGTGTTGGCTTGAAGTGGTAGTTTGGTGATCGACGAGGTGGTGCGGCGACAGTGAGGGAGGAGAGTGAGGAGTGAGTGTAGGGTAGTGTACCCTCTAAGAGACGTCTGTTATTCCACATATATAATATTCTTGAATGTGGTATCATGATGTTGCAGACATAGAAGTAACGCGATGTAGGAAGGAGCAGGCTAAATCTGTCTTGAAAGAGATTACTGTCACAATATATATATATATATATATATATATATATATATATATATATATATATATATATATATATATATATATATATATATATATATATATACATATATACATATATATATATATATATATATATATATATATATATATATATATATATATATACATATATACATATATATATATATATATATATATATGTCGTACCTAATAGCCAGAACGCACTTCTCAGCCTACTATTCAAGGCCCGATTTGCCTAATAAGCCAAGTTTCCATGAATTAATGTTTTTTCGTCTACCTAACCTACCTAACCTAACCTAACCTAGCTTTTTTTGGCTACCTAACCTAACCTTACCTATAAATATAGGTTAGGTTAGGTTAGGTAGGGTTGGTTAGGTTCGGTCATATATCTACGTTAATTTTAACTCCAATAAAAAAAATTGACCTCATACATAGAGAAAAGGGTTGCTTTATCATTTCATAAGAAAAAAATTATAGTAAATATATTAATTCAGGAAAACTTGGCTTATTAGGCAAATCGGGCCTTGAATAGTAGGCTGAGAAGTGAGTTCTGGCTACTAGGTACGACATATATATATATATATATATATATATATATATATATATATATATATATATATATATATATATATATATATATATATATATATATATATATATATGTCGTACCTAATAGCCAGAACGCACTTCTCAGCCTACTATGCAAGGCCCGATTTGCCTAATAAGCCAAGTTTTCCTGAATTAATATATTTTCTCTAATTTTTTTCTTATGAAATGATAAAGCTACCCTTTCCATTATGTATGAGGTCAATTTTTTTTATTGGAGTTAAAATTAACGTAGATATAGGACCGAACCTAACCAACCCTACCTAACCTAACCTAACATATCTTTATAGGTTAGTTTAGGTTAGGTAGCCGAAAAAGTTAGATTAGGTTAGGTTAGGTAGGTTAGGTTGTCGAAAAACAATTAATTCATGAAAACTTGGCTTATTAGGCAAATCGGGCCTTGCATTTTAGGCTGAGAAGTGCGTTCTGGCTACTAGGTACGACATATATATATATATATATATATATATATATATATATATATATATATATATATATATATATATATATATATATATATATATATATATATATATATATATATATGTCGTACCTAGTAGCCAGAACGCACTTCTCAGCCTACTATACAAGGCCCGATTTGCCTAATAAGCCAAGTTTTCATGAATTAATTGTTTTTCGACTACCTAACCTACCTAACCTAACCTAACCTAACTTTTTCTGCTACCTAACCTAACCTAACCTTTAAAGATAGGTTAGGTTAGGTTAGGTAGGGTTGGTTAGGTTCGGTCATATATCTACGTAAATTTTATCTCCAATAAATAAAAATTGACCTCATATATAATGAAATGGGTAGCTTTATCATTTCATAAGAAAAAAATTAGAGAAACTATATTAATTCAGGAAAACTTGGCTTATTAGGCAAATCGGGCCTTGAATAGTAGGCTGAGAAGTGCGTTCTGGCTACTAGGTACGACATATATATATATATATATATATATATATATATATATATATATATATATATATATATATATATATATATATATGTGTCGTACCTAGTAGCCAGAACGCACTTCTCAGCCTACTATGCAACTCCCGATTTGCCTAATAAGCCCAGTTTTCCAGAATTAATATATTTTCTCAAATTTTGTTCTTATGAAATGATAAAGCTACCCATTTCATTATGTATGAGGTCAGTTTTTTTTTATTGGAGTTAAAATTAACGTAGATATATGACCGAACCTAACCAACCCTACCTAACCTAACCTAACCTATCTTTATAGGTTAGGTTAGGTTAGGTAGCCTAAAAAGTTAGGTTAGGTTAGGTTAGGTAGGTTAGGTAGTCGAAAAACAATTAATTCATGAAAACTTGGCTTATTAGGCAAATCGGGCCTTGAATAGTAGGCTGAGAAGTGAGTTCTGGCTACTAGGTACGACATATGTATATATATATATATATATATATATATATATATATATATATATATATATATATATATATATATATATATGTATTAGAGGGGGGTACCACCTCTGGTGCAATTACAGGGACCCACATCCTCGAAGAAGAAAACAAAGAGCATTCAGAAAAGATCGTGTGGATTCTCACTGAATACTTTAATCTCTTCCTCTCCAACCACCCCCTATTATTTTTTTGTATGTTTTGCTTTATTTTATTGCAATGCTACAGTTTACAGAGAACACACACACACACACAAATATATAACAATTAAACAATCAGCGTTCGAAGACCTCGTCCAGCTCCTCGGAGGTTGGGTGCGTACCCAGGATACAGCACGCATTTCCCCTCTGAACTGCGACACTGAGGCGCTGGAACACGAAACTGGCCGCTCGTGGGTCTCTAGTTTTCTCAATGAGTTCCTTTGCCCACCTCCTTTAAAAACTTGAGTGCACATATACCCCAGGCGCCCAGAGTCTCAGAGCCTATCGGCACGAACCTGTAACAACGTTCTAGGTCTCTGTACTTGTTGATTTTCTCGGTCTCCCTGAAGGTGGCTGCCCCACCTCCCTCCACTGAGCTGTAACGTAGATAGGTATCAGCCAATGTAGATGCACACGTGTAATCCCATACGACCTGTTTACCTTCCCTCCATGGCTGCAGGGTGACTCCATCTGGGCGTTTTTGGCTGTTGTCAGGTCTGCACAACTGAGGTTCCCTTTGTGCTGGGCACCCAGCTGTAGCCAAACTTCTCTTGATGATGTCATTGACTGCTTCATGTCTGGCAATCTTTCCTTGTGTCTTACGACAGATGAGACCATGGCTGCCGTATTGGTCTACCTGTGCATGGCCGCAAATACACCGGTGTTTGGTGGAGATAGGGGCGGCAAGGTGCAGAGCAACACCAATACTTAGGGTCCGATGGTCCAGGCGGGTGCCCAAGGTGGAATTAGGGACTGCCAGCAGGAAGTCCCCAGCATGGGGGGCTTGCACAGCTAGGAGACGCGCTCTGTCCTTCTGAGAAGCTGCCTCCAGCAATGCTTTGGCGATGTTCTCCACTATGGGGCTATCCCATTTGGCCTGTTTACCGTCTTTTGGAAAAGTTGGTCGAGTGTGTGAAATGACAAGAGTGTCCCACTAACCAGCTCCTTCCACAAATTTGGGATCACGAATCCCAATGGAGTTCCTTAGGTATTCTGGTAGTATTTCATTCACTAATTCACTTGTAGCACTGGTCGAGGATAAGAATGCCGGCAATGCTAACTGTGTCGCCTTGCGAATACCTATCCCCCCGAGTCTAACTGGGAGCGTTGCTTGGTCCCACTGGTCATCTTGCAGGGAGAGGTTTAACACTTTCATAGTTATTGTCTTTAGGAGTGAGTCGTATTCCGTTAATTTTGGGCTGTCAAAGGAAGGATCACACCTGAGGAAATAGGTAAGTCTGGGCAAGGCCAGGTACCTTGTAAGAAGGTACAAAGCATCAGGATCATCCAAAGCCCCTATTCTCGCCTCCATCCTCCTCAGGTCTTTAAGGTTTTCTTCGAGGACTACCTCAATGACGTTCGAGCTCAGAGGTGTCCCTAGCAGCACACTGTCGGTGGGAGCGATCACTTGGGCTCCTGGCAATAAGATTTGTACTGCATCTATGATTGGTTGGCTGGATGAGATGATTTCACACTTTGATGGATTTAGTGGAAGGCCTAACTCCTCTCCCCTAGATTTCACTAGCTGAAGATCTCCTGGCAGGGATTCCTGTGTCCCTGCCAGGGTGCCATCGTCCAGGAACCAGATGTTGAGTTTGCTGGACAACCTGCTTGTGACCTCCTTAGCTGCCATGCAGAAAAGAAAAGGGACAAGTGGGTCTCCCTGCTGGACACCTTCTGCAGAAACAACTTCATGTTCCCCAAACAACAGTGACGATTCCCTTCTGTACCCTGCTGAGACGAAGGGAAGTAGACAAGGAAAAAAGCTGGTTCCAACTGCTTCCAGTACCACATCCCTTTTTACCTGGTTGAAGGCATTTTTAAAGTCTAATTTAATTAATGCTTTATTTTCTGGGAGGTGCTTGATATAGGCTCGTGCTGCATGGGCTGCTGCTTCACAGCCATGGGGGACACCAAAACCCAGTTGATGGGGACGAATCATCGTTTGTTTCGTTACCTTGCATTCCTGGTTGAACCATGGGTTTTTCTGTGGTTTTTCGTTTATCTCCTTTTGGACGGGGATAAACCTGTCTGCAGCTTCCTGGCACTTTTGGGTGACAATATCCATCATGACCTGCACATTCTTGTCTCTAAGTTCTGTTTCCCACGGTATTCCCCTGAGGAAGCTCCTCTGAGGAAGCTCCTCATCTCGTCATATTTTCCTCTTCGGTAATTCAGTCTTTTTCCCTCCGCTCCCATCCTTGGATAGGTTATCCCTACCTCCACCAAGTACTCAAAGGTCAGTACACTGTGGTCACTCATTCCAATGGGGACTTCAACTTTGACTTCCCATATTTCTGACTCATTCAGGGTGAATATCAAGTCGAGTCTAGCTGGTTTATCATTGCCTCTCACTCTTGTGGGTTCCTTTACATTCTGGCTCAGAAAATTCCTTGTTGCCACTTCCAAGAGTTTAGCTCTCTACGTATTTGCACCACCATGTGGGTCCCCATTCTCCCAGTCTATCTTTCCATGGTTGAAATCGCCCATGATTAAGAGTCTTGAGCCATTCCTGCAGCCAACAGAAGCTGCTCTCTCTATTATATTAATGGTTGCCATGTTGTTCCTACCAAACTCCTGTCTAGGTCTTCTGTCATTTAGGGGAGGGTTGTAAATGACTGCCACTATTATCTTAGGTCCACCCATTGTTATAGTTCCTGTTATGTAATCTAATCTATGTGTGTGTACTCACCTAGTTCACCTAGTTGTACTCACCTAGTTGTGTTTGTGGGGGTTGAGCTCTGGCTCTTTGGTCCCGCCTCTCAACCGTCAATCAACAGGTGTACAGATTCCTGAGCCTATTGGGCTCTATCATATCTACACTTGAAACTGTGTATGGAGTCAGCCTCCACCACATCACTTCCTAATGCATTCCATTTGTCAACCACTCTGACACTAAAAAAGTTCTTTCTAATATCTCTGTGGCTCATTTGGGCACTCAGTTTCCACCTGTGTCCCCTTGTGCGTGTTCCCCTTGTGTTAAATAGCCTGTCTTTATCTACCCTATCAATTCCTTTGAGAATCTTGAATGTGGTGATCATGTCCCCCCTAACTCTTCTGTCTTCCAGCGAAATGAGGTTAAATTCCCGTAGTCTCTCCTCGTAGCTCATACCTCTCAGCTCGGGTACTAGTCTGGTGGCAAACCTTTGAACCTTTTCCAGTTTAGTCTTATCCTTGACTAGATATGGACTCCATGCTGGGGCTGCATACTCCAGGATTGGCCTGACATATGTGGTATACAAAGTTCTGAATGATTCTTTACACAAGTTTCTGAATGCCGTTCGTATGTTGGCCAGCCTGGCATATGCAGCTGATGTTATTCGCTTGATATGTGCTGCAGGAGACAGGTCTGGCGTGATATCAACCCCAAGTCTTTTTCCTTCTCTGACTCCTGAAAAATTTCCTCTCCCAGATGATACCTTGTATCTGGCTTCATGCTCCCTACACCTATCTTCATTACATTACATTTGGTTGGGTTAAACTCTAACAACCATTTGTTCGACCATTCCTTCAGCTTGCCTAGGTCTTCTTGAAGCCTCAAACAGTCCTCTTCTGTTTTAATCCTTCTCATAATTTTAGCATCGTCCGCAAACATTGAGAGAAATGAATCGATACCCTTCGGGAGATCATTTACATATATCAGAAACAAGATAGGACCGAGTACAGAGCCCTGTGGGACTCCACTGGTGACTTCACGCCAATCGGAGGTCTCACCCCTCACCGTAACTCTCTGCTTCCTATTGCTTAGGTACTCCCTTATCCACTGGAGCACCTTACCAGCTACACCTGCCTGTCTCTCCAGCTTATGTACCAGCCTCTTATGCGGTACTGAGTCAAAGGCTTTCCGACAATCCAAGAAAATGCAGTCTGCCCAGCCCTCTCTTTCTTGCTTAATCTTTGTCACCTGATCGTAGAATTCTATCAAGCCTGTAAGGCAAGATTTACCCTCCCTGAACTCATGTTGGCGATTTGTCATGAAGTCCCTTCTCTCCAGATGTGTTACCAGGTTTTTTCTCACGATCTTCTCCATCACCTTGCATGGTATACAAGTCAAGGACACTGGCCTGTAGTTCAGTGCCTCTTGCCTGTCGCCCTTTTTGTATATTGGGACTACATTCGCCGTCTTCCATATTTCTGGTAGGTCTCCCGTCTCCAGTGACTTACTATACACTATGGAGAGTGGCAAGCAAAGTGCTTCTGCACACTCTTTCAGTATCCATAGTGAGATCCCGTCTGGACCAACAGCCTTTCTGACATCCAGATCCAGCAGGTGTCTCTTGACCGCCTCGTAATTTCGAACTCTTCCAAGGCCGCTTGGTTTACCTCCCTTTCTCCTAGCACAGTGACCTCACCTTGTTCTATTGTGAAGACCTCCTGGACCTCTTGTTGAGTTCTTCACACACCTCTCTGTCATTCTCTGTATACCTGTCCTCGCCTGTTCTAAGTTTCAATACCTGTTCTTTCACTGTTGTTTTCCTTCTGATATGACTGTGGAGTAGCTTTGGTTCGGTCTTGGCTTTGTTTGCTATATCATTTTCAAAACGTTTCTCTGCTTCTCTTCTCACCCTGACGTACTCATTCCTGGTTCTCTGGTATCTCTCTCTGCTTTCTGGTGTTCTGTTATTCCGGAAGTTCCTCCACGCCCTTTTGTTCAGTTTCTTCGCTTCCATACATGCCCTATTATACCATGGATTCTTCTGTTGCTTCTCGGATTTTTCCCTTTGGGCCGGGATGAACCTGTTTACTGCCTCCTGACACTTTTGGGTAACATAGTCCATCATACCCTGTACAGACTTGTCTCTGAGGTCTGTGTCCCAAGGTATTTCACTTAGGAAACTTCTCATCTGTTCATAATTTCCCTTTCGGTATGCCAGCCTTTTGATTCCTAGTTCTTTTTTGGGGGAGATAATTCCTAGCTCTACCAAGTACTCAAAGTTCAATACACTGTGGTCACTCATTCCCAAGGGCACTTCCATCTTAACTTCCCTTATATCCCACTCATTTAGGGTAAATATCAAATCAAGCATTGCTGGTTCATCTTCTCCTCTCATTCTTGTTGGTTCTTTGATGTGCTGGCTTAGAAAGTTTCTTGTTGCCACGTCCAGCAGCTTAGCTCTCCATGTTTCTGGTCCTTCATGCGGGTCTCTGTTCTTCCAATCTATCTTCCCAGGGTTGAAGTCTCCCATAATTAGTAGTCCAGATCCATTCCTGCTAGCAACAGAAGCTGCTCTTTCTATTATGTTAATGGTGGTCATGTTGTTTCTATCATATTCCTGTCTAGGTCTTCTGTCATTTGGTGGTGGATTATATATGACTACGACTATATTTTTTTTTCCCCTCCATTTGTTACAGGTACCTGCTATGTAGTCACTGAAACCTTCACAGCCCTGAATATCCATCTCCTCAAAATCCCAGCCTTTTCTTACCAGCAGAGCTACACCACCCCCACCTCTTCCTTCCCTCTCTTTCCTCATAACATAATAGTCCTGTGGGAACACTGCGTTTGTTATCGTTTTCGTGAGCTTTGTTTCTGTGAGGGGCTATTATGTCTGGGTTTTCCTCTAGTACCCGTTCTCCAAGCTCATTTGCTTTATTTGTAATTCCATCCATGTTAGTGTACATTGCTTTGAGGCTCACTTTCTTCTGTCCCTTCTCAAATCGCCTCCTTGGTGAGTGTTCTGCTGGTGGGGGAGGCTGTTCCATGGGTGTGAGGACCTGTGAGGTGGATAACAGGGTCTCAGAGGATACTGGGATGAGGGGCGGGGGATCCAGTGAAGGGGGAGGGACAGGAAGGGTATGGGGTGAAAAGGGGAGGGAAGACGGGAAGGAAAGGGGGGGGGGGAGGGAGGACTCGGGAGGAGGGGAGGGGTAGAAGGGGGGGGATTGGGTGTGGGGGTAGGGAGATTTGGCTGAACATTTGAGTGGGGGCAGGGAGGGTTTGGGGTAGTGGGGTTTTCTATGCAGAGGAGGGTGGTGGGGTTGTCCTCCCTTCTGGTGTTACTGGGTAGCTGGTTGTGGGTTCCCCCCTCGCCTCTGGGGGTGTTGTGTTGGAAGCTGTGACTTCCTGGTTTTCCCCTCTTGCCCTGCACCTCTTCCTTGCTTCTGCCGCCATGGCTCTCTCCTCCCTTGTTATGTCTCTCTGGAGGAATACATTTTTTAATTTTCCCACGTTTTTCAGGGAGCTCTTCCTTGATAGGATCTTCTCCTTTGTGCTCTCATTTGCAAACACTATGTTTATCATTCAGTCTCGGTCTTTGTTGTACCAAGCTAGCCTGAAAACCTTCTCAATGCTATGCTCAGCCCCTTCCATGTCTAGTGCCTTTAGTACTTCATTCACTGCTGCTTTGTCCTTGTCATTCCACTCTGTCCAATTAGAGCCTTCCTGCTGTGTGTGTGTGTGTGTACTCACCTAATTGTACTCACCTAATTGTGCTTCCGGGGGTTGAGCTTTGGCTCTTTGGTCCCGCCTCTCAACTGTCAATCAACTGGTGTACAGATTCCTGAGCCTACTGGGCTCTATCATATCTACATTTGAAACTGTGTATGGATTCAGCCTCCACCACATCACTTCCTAGTGCATTCCATTTATTAACTACTCTGACACTGAAAAAATTCTTTCTAACGTCTCTGTGGCTCATCTGGGTACTAAGTTTCCACCTGTGTCCCCTTGTTCGTGTCCCACCCGTGCTGAAGAGTTTGTCTTTGTCCACCCTGTCAATTCCCCTGAGAATTTTGTAGGTGGTTATCATGTCTCCCCTTACTCTTCTGTTTTCCAGGGATGTGAGGTTCAGCTCCTTTAGCCTTTCCTCGTAGCTCAATCCTCTCAGTTCCGGGACGAGCCTGGTGGCATACCGCTGAATCTTCTCTAACTTTGTCTTGTGTTTAACTAGGTATGGACTCCAGGCTGGAGCTGCATACTCCAGGATTGGTCTTACATAAGTGGTATACAGGGTTCTGAAAGATTCCTTACACAAGTTTCTGAAGGCAGTTCTTATGTTGGCCAGTCTAGCATATGCCGCTGATGATATTCTTTTGATGTGGGCCTCTGGGGACAGGTTCGGTGTGATATCAACCCCCAGATCCTTCTCTCTATTTGACTCTTGCAGGATTTCCCCTCCCAGATGATACCTTGTGTTCAGCCTCCTGCTCCCTTCGCCTAATTTCATCACCTTACACTTTCCTGAGTTGAACTTTAGCAGCTATTTTCTAGACCATTCCTCCAGTTTATCCAGGTCATCCTGTAGTCTCTGTCTATCTTCATCCGTCTTGATTCTTCTCATAATTTTTGCATCATCAGCAAACATCGAGAGGAATGAGTCTATACCCTCTGGAAGATCGTTCACATATATTAGAAACAGGATGGGTCCAAGTACTGAGCCCTGTGGGACTCCGCTGGTGACATCTCGCCACTCTGATGTCTCCCCCCTCACCGTTACTCGCTGTTTCCTGTTGCTTAAGTACTCCCTTATCCACTGGAGCACCTTCCCTTTTACTCCTGCCTGTTGCTCCAACTTTTTTAACAGCCTTTTATGGGGTACTGTGTCAAAGGCTTTTGGCAATCCAGGAAAATGCAGTCGGCCCACCCTTCTCTTTCCTGCCTAATTTTCGTTGCCTGGTCAAAAAATTCTATTAAACCTGTGAGGCACGATTTACCATCTCTGAACCCATGTTGGTGGTGCGTTACAAAGTTATTTCCCTCCAGATGCTCTACAAGCCTTTTCCTCACGATCTTCTCCAGCACCTTGCATGGTATACAAGTTAAGGAAACTGGCCTGTAATTCAGTGCCTCTTGCCTGTCACCCTTTTTGTATATTGGGACCACGTTAGCTGTCTTCCAACTTTCTGGTAAGTCTCCTGTTTCCAGTGACCTGTTATACACCATAGAGAGTGGCACACTTAGTGCTTCTGCACCTTCCTTTAGTATCCATGGTGAGATTCTATCAGGCCCAACAGCCTTTGTCACATCCAGCTCCAGCAGACACCTTTTGACCTCATCACTGGTGAGGTTAAATTCCTCCAAGGTTGCTTGGTTTGCCGCCTCCTCATTTAGTGCAGGGGCTTCTCCTTGTTCTATTGTGAAGACCTCCTGGAATCTCTTGTTGAGTTCTTTACACACCTCCTTGTCATTCTCTGTGTATCTGTTCTCCCCTTTCCGCAGCTTCATCACTTGTTCCTTCACTGCTGTTTTCCTCCTGATATGGCTGTGGAGCAGCTTTGGTTGGGTCTTGGCTTTACTCGCGATGTCATTTTCAAACTGTCTCTCTGCTTCCCTCCTCACTCTGATGTACTCATTTCTGGCCCTCTGGTATCTCTCCCTGCTCGCTGGTGTTCTGTTATTTCTGTAGTTTCTCCATGTTCTTTTACTCAGTTGTTTCGCTACCTTACATTCCTGGTTGAACCATGGGTTTTTCTGTGTTCTGTGTGTGTGTACTCACCTAGTACTCACCTAGTTGTGTTTGCGGGGGTTGAGCTCTGGCTCTTTGGTCCCGCCTCTCAACCGTCAATCAACAGGTGTACAGATTCCTGAGCCTATCGGGCTCTGTCATATCTACACTTGAAACTGTGTATGGAGTCAGCCTGCACCACATCACCCCCTAATGCATTCCATTTGTCAACCACTCTGACACTAAAAAAGTTCTTTCTAATATCTCTGTGGCTCATTTGGGCACTCAGTTTCCACCTGTGTCCCCTTGTGAGTGTTCCCCTTGTGTGTGTGTGGTACTCACCTAATTGTACTCTAATTGTGCTTGCGGGGGTTGAGCTCTGGCTCTTTGGTCCCGCCTCTCAACCGTCAATCAACTGGTGTACAGATTCCTGAGCCTATTGGGCTCTATCATATCTACATTTGAAACTGTGAATGGAGTCAGCCTCCACCACATCACTTCCTAATGCATTCCATTTGCTAACTACTCTGACACTGAAAAAGTTCTTTCTAACGTCTCTGTGGCTCATTTGGGTACTCAGCTTCCACCTGTGTCCCCTTGTTCGCGTCCCACCAGTGTTGAAAAGTTCGTCCTTGTTTACCCGGTCGATTCCCCTGAGGATTTTGTAGGTTGTGATCATGTCCCCCCTTACTCTTCTGTCTTCCAGTGTCGTGAGGTGCATTTCCCGCAGCCTTTCCTCATAACTCATGCCTCTTAGTTCTGGGACTAGTCTAGTAGCATACCTTTGGACTTTTTCCAGCTTCGTCTTGTGCTTGACAAGGTACGGGCTCCATGCTGGGGCCGCATACTCCAGGATTGGTCTTACATATGTGGTGTACAAGATTCTGAATGATTCCTTACACAGGTTCCTGAACGCCGTTCTGATGTTAGCCAGCCTCGCATATGCCGCAGACGTTATTCTCTTTATGTGGGCTTCAGGAGACAGGTTTGGTGTGATATCAACTCCTAGATCTTTCTCTCTGTCTGTTTCATTAAGTACTTCATCTCCTATTCTGTATCCTGTGCCTGGCCTCCTGTTTCCACTGCCTAGTTTCATTACTTTGCATTTACTCGGGTTGAACTTCAACAGCCATTTGTTGGACCATTCACTCAGTCTATCCAGGTCATCTTGTAGCCTCCTACTATCATCCTCTGTTTCAATCCTCCTCATAATTTTTGCATCGTCGGCAAACATTGAGAGGAACGAATCTATACCCTCTGGGAGATCATTTACATATACCAGAAACAGTATAGGTCCAAGGACTGACCCCTGCGGGACTCCACTTGTGACGTCTCGCCAATCTGAGACCTCACCCCTCACACAGACTCGTTGTCTCCTGTTGCTTAGGTATTCCTCTATCCACCGGAGTACCTTCCCTCTCACTCCAGCCTGCATCTCCAACTTTCGCACTAGCCTCTTGTGTGGCACTGTATCAAAGGCTTTCTGACAATCCAAAAATATGCAGTCTGCCCACCCTTCTCTTTCTTGCCTTATTTTTGTTGCCTGGTCGTAGAATTCAAGTAACCCTGTGAGGCAGGACCTGCCATCCCTGAACCCATGTTGATGCTGTGTTACAAAGTTCCTTCGCTCCAGATGCTCCACTAGTTTTTTTCGCACAATCTTCTCCATCAGCTTGCATGGTATGCAGGTTAGGGACACTGGCCTGTAGTTCAGTGCCTCCTGTCTATCCCCTTTCTTGTATATCGGGACTACGTTAGCTGCTTTCCAAGTATCTGGCAGTTCCCCTGTTGCCAGTGATTTGTTATACACTATGGAGAGTGGTAGGCTCAGTTCTCTTGCTCCTTCCTTTAGAACCCAAGGGGAGATTCCATCTGGGCCTATAGCCTTCGTCACGTCCAACTCTAGTAAACACTTCCTTACTTCCCCACTGGTAATCTCAAACTCTTCCAGTGGTTCCTGGTTAGCTATTCCCTCACTTACCTCTGGAATTTCTCCTTGTTCTAAGGTGAAGACCTCCTGGAATTTCTTATTCAATTCCTCACACACTTCCTTGTCATTTGTAGTGAATCCTTCCGCCCCTATCCTTAATCTCATAACCTGTTCCTTTACTGTTGTTTTTCTCCTAATGTGGCTATGCAACAATTTAGGCTGAGTCTTTGCCTTGCTTGCGATGTCATTTTCGTATTGTCTTTCTGCCTCTCTTCTCATCCTGACATATTCATTCCTGGCATTCTGGTATCTTTCTCTGCTCTCCAGTGTCCTGTTATTCCTATAGTTTCTCCATGCCCTTTTACTTTGCTGCTTAGCTAGCCTACATCTTTGATTAAACCATGGGTTTCTCATCTTCATTTCTCTGTTTTCCTTTTGGACTGGGACAAACTTGTTTGCTGCGTCCTTGCACTTCTGCGTGATGTAATCCATCATATCTTGGGCCGTCTTTCCCCTGAGCTCTGTTTCCCATGCTATATCTGTTAGGAATTTTCTTATCCCCTCATAGTTTCCCTTTCGGTATGCTAACCTTTTGGTTTCGGTATCCCTCCTCGAGTTCAATAACCCTTCTTCAATCAAGTACTCAAACACCAGTACACTGTGGTCGCTCATTCCTACTGGGTCCTCAAAACCGATTTCTCTTATGTCGGAGTCGTTCAGAGTGAAGACTAGGTCGAGTCTCGCTGGTTCGTCATTGCCTCTCATCCTTGTGGGTTCTCCGACATGCTGCGTTAAAAAGTTGCTTGTCACCACCTCCAATAGTTTGGCTCTCCACGTATCCTCGCCTCCATGCGGTTCCTTGTTCTCCCAGTCAATCTTTCCGTGATTGAAGTCGCCCATGATGAGCAGGTGGGATCTATTTCTACAGGCAGCAGAGGCTGCCCTCTCAATTATAGTGTTAACTGCCTTGTTGTTGTTTTCATACTCTTGACTGGGTCTCCTGTCATTTGGTGGAGGGTTGTATATTACTGCTACTACTATTCTTGGTCCTCCCATTGTTATGGTGCCTGCTATGTAGTCTCTGAACTCCTCACAGCCCGGGATGGCCATCTCCTTAAAACTCCATTCCCTTCTCATGAGTAGGGCCACTCCGCCTCCTCCTCTACCTTCCCTCTCTTTCCTTATTACTGTATACTCCTGGGGAAACACGGCATTCGTTATGATTCCAGAGAGTTTTGTTTCAGTGAGTCCGATTACATCTGGGTTAACTTCTTGTGCTCTTTCCCTTAGTTCACTTGTC